>NW_006921670.1:6573144-6574897 GCF_000298275.1 Orycteropus afer afer
GAGCACACTTCCACGCTGACACCCACGGGGTCGCTGTGAGCCACGGCCAGCCCCGTGAGCACACTTCCACGCTGACACACAGGGTTACTGTGAGTCAGATTCTGCATGACAGCACTGTTTTCATTTTGTTTAAAGACCTATGGGAGTCGTCAGATTGTACTAGAGAAAGAGGAAACTGAACAGCTAAAACAGTTTGATGAGCCAGGTTTGATCCTCATCGGTTTCAAGCCCTTGATCATGCTGAAGAAGCACCATTACCTGAGGCCGGCCCTGTTTGTGTACCCCGAGGAAGCGCTGGTGAATGGTGAGTGGCCTGGACTAGGGATAAAGGTGGGGCTCGGATCCAGACTGTAGTTTATGGAGCAGCGTTTCCCAAATGGGTACTACTTGGAAACTGTTTCAGATGTTAGTAGGGTACTTGGAAATGTTTCATGCTGAGATAAATTCTGGAAAAGCTGGACTAACCAAAGATTCAAAGGTTTCTTTTGGGCCTTTCATTACTGCCTATGCAGGAGGGGCATGTAGACTTCATTCAGTGTTTTTCTCACATGTGTGCCCTACAAAATTCTTTCTCTGAGGCCCCAGATGGAAGGTACAAACTCCCACACACGCAGCCAGCTGCTTCCCTAAAAGTGGGAAGATGATGGGAACGCTGCCATTGTGCGACCTGGTGCTGTGCAGCCCTGTGCCGTAGCCAGTGAGCACCCTGCGTCTGACCCGCTTGGTTTCCATGAGCTGTCAGGGCTTGTGTCATTGGCCCAGTGTCCGTGGAAACTCAGCAGACACTAACTTGCACTTCTACATGAAATGTTAGGCTCCAAACCTCTCACTCCTTTCCTCCCCTCCACTTTCCCCTCACTTTCCCCTCAGCTCCCAGTCCATCAGCACTTATCTATTGTAAACTCTTTGAAGAAAACAGAAAAGAAATTTCAAGCTTTCACAGGGATAAGAGGGAAAGCAGGCGGCGACATCTTGAGGAGGTGGACTACTGGGACCTTTGTTTTCCAGGGAGCACAACCCTGTTCAGTGCCCTGCTCACCAGATGTCTGGAGAAGGAGGTCATGGCAGTGTGCAGGTACACACCCCGCCGGAACTGCCCCCCTTACTTCGTGGCGTTGGTGCCACAGGAGGAGGAGCTGGATGACCAGAAGATTCAAGTGACTCCCCCAGGTATGAGGAAGAGAGCTTTTCAGGGATTCTGAACCTTGTCCAAGCTTTGGACTCACTCCTGGGAAGTAGGGCCTGGGAAGCGGGTATTTTTCCGGTTCCACAGGTGGAGTTGGTACCCAGCTAGGTGAGGCTCCAGGCATGGTTGTGTGGTGCACAGCCCTATGAGGTGTGGTCATGGGTGAGCGTTGACTCTTTAGGGACGTTTGCAGATTACTGGCATGAGTTCTTTTCTTTAACTTTTATTGTGATTTGGGTGAATGTTTACAGAGCAAATTCTTTTTCCATACAGCAGTTCATACACATTGTATTTCGTGACATTGACTGCGATTCCGCACAATGTAACAGCTCTCTTCTCGCTTCCTCCCTGTCATTACCTCTTCCCTGTGGCACAGTTCTTGGGACCTCACTGCCAACACATTTTCTACCAAAAGCCATTGTTCGGTAGATGATTAATGTTTGGTTTCTCCTACATACACCAAGGCAGTGGACAGACCATGGATTTTATTTATTTATTTATTTATTTATTTTATTAGGATTTGGGTGAAGATTTACAGAGTAAATTCACTTTTCATACAGCAGTTCA
>NW_006921670.1:6577777-6594251 GCF_000298275.1 Orycteropus afer afer
TTCCATCCTTTTCTATGTTTTGGAATACTTTGAGTAGAATCGGTATCACTTCTTCTCTGAATGTTTTATAGAATTCTCCAGTGAAACCGTCTGGGCCACAGACCATGGATTTTGAAGTCAGACTTGACTTGAGTTTATGCTGTGTGTCTGAAAGCTTGCTTTTGTTTCAGGCCTGTCCCTGCCACTTACTAGCCTGCCAACCTGGGCATATCCTGTAATCTTTCTATTTAGATCCCGACTGCCAAACAGGAATACTGGGACACCTTTCTCTCAAGGTTGTTTTGCATTTGAAAGTTAATAAACGTACAAGTACTTAGCACAAAGTAGTCAACAGAAGTTCTTCAGCCATGTGAATTTTAGCCAGGCTGATAACTTTATAAAGCAGCCTTTTGAATGTATCTCTGACCCTGGTCATCAGAGTATTCAGGAGTAGGTTTGTGTGTCAGTTATTACGTTACTGTCTCTCAGCTCCACATTCACCCTGTTGTGCTCTGTGCTGCTGGGGCTGGGGCTCTGCAGACCCGATTTGGCCTGTGCTCTGGTGCTCTGTTAGGCTGTTGAGTAGGGGGTGCTAGAGGGAGAATACAGGGTAGAGGAGATAGGGACTTGCCACTTCCTGTTTGCTCTCCGCTCCTGTCTGCATTGTCAGCACTTCTAGAACCAGCCAGTAACTGAACAAGATAAGCCTCTCCTCTTCGCTGTAGCAGGTATGGTGGAGGATCTGGGAGTAGAGGGGAGGCTGGAGTTACCAGACCCTAAAGCTCAAAGGAGGGCCCCTTGGGGCTGGGACCCGCCCTCTGAGGAAGGGGCAGGGCACTGTCCACCTGGCTGAGGATGTATCAGAAAAGCTGGAGTGTGGAGGCCACTGCCATTGCTGGACGGAGAGCCTGTGCTGGAGCAGTGCTGACGAGGACCGGTCAGCACCAGGAAGCATACATCCCTGCTCGCCTCCTCTGCCTCCCAGTGTCCTCTGCAGCCGAGTCTGCCAGGCAGAAGCTAAGAGGAGGCAGCTGGCAGAGGGGAGACGGAGTTTGCAGGATTCAGTCTCAGCACCACAGGACATGGATGGGTGAATTTGGGGCCAAGGAGAAAAGGACAGCTTAATAAGTGACACACTTCATTAAATTAAACCTCGCCTAACTCTCATCTCCCTCCTTCAGGCTTCCAGCTCATCTTCCTGCCCTATGCTGACGATAAACGGAAGGTGCCCTTCACTGAGAAAGTCCTGGCAAACCCGGAGCAGATAGACAAGATGAAGGCCATTGTTCAGAAGCTACGCTTCAAGTACAGGTGAGTGCTGGGGCTATGGAGGCTTTCTTCTGAAACTGCCTCCTGACCGGAAAGTATGATTAGAATGTCATGTTAGGCATGGACCACAGGATGCAGTTCTTTTCTTTTCAGTTGACTGGTCGTTTAGGGTCCTGGTGGATAGAAAGGCTGAAGCCCTTGTTGTGTTGAAGACTCTGGATCATGCTCCACATTTACAGCTGATGGACCCACGGTGCTGGGCTTAGAAATCCAGATTTGTGAGTTGAGAAAGTTCAGAAAGGTAGCAGTAAAGGGACAACTCAGTCTGCCTTCTCCCTGGTTATGTCTATTGTTTGAGTGAAAGTACATCGATTCAGTGCAAGTTGTTACGGGTTTGAAAGAGTGATGCTGTGACACAAATCATTCCCCTTGGAGCCTGCAAAATGCGATCCAAAACATTATTTGTGTTTTACCCTTCACCCTGTGTCTTAGGCTACTTCCTTATCTTTCTGGGCAACGTGACCCCTTCCACCCCCAAATGTAGCTGCCTGGTGTAGGCTTTTATGGGTTAAGGAAGATCTAGCTTCATGAAGAATTTACCATGTGTCAGACACTATTCTAGGTACAGTACCAACCTAATTTCATTTATTCTTCATAAGAACAGATGAGGAAACTAAAGCTTTGGGGAGTGAGGCAGCTTGCCCAGACCCACCCAGCTGGAAAGAGAGTGAGCCAGGATTCAGATCTAGGTCCGTCTGACTCTAATTCAGGCTCTTTTCACTCCCGTGCTGCCACTGGGTAGGGGAGGAAAGAGTACTCAGGCCCAGCGTCTTCCCATCCCCTGGCATCCCTCCCCCATCCTTTCTCTGCACTTTGTTGTTAGGTGCAGTCGAGTCAGTTCTGACTTGCAGTGACCCTGTGTACAACAGAATGAGACACTGCCCGGTCCTGCACTAGCCTCACAATCCTTGCTACACTTGAGCCCAGCATTGCAGCCACTATGTCAGTCTGTCTTGTTGACGGTCTTCCCCTTTTTCACTGACACTCTACTCTACCAAGCATGACATTCCTCTCCAGGGACTGGTCCCTTCTGAGAACATGACCAAAGTGGGTGAGATGAAGTCTGGCTGTTCTCGCTTCTAAGGCAAATGCTGGCTGCATTTATTCCGGGACACATTTGCTAGTTCTTCTGGCAGTCCGTGGTATTTTCGGTATTCTTTGCCAGTACTACAGTTCAAAGGCATCAGTTTTTCTGGGGTCTTCCTTATTTATTGTCCAGTTTTCACATGCATACAAGGCGATTGAAAATACCATGGCTTGAGTTAGGTGCACCGTAATCTTCCAAGTGACATCTTTGCTCTTCGGCACTTTAAAGAGGTCTTTGCAGCACATTTGCCTGATGTAATACATCGTCTGATTTCTTGACTTTTGCTTCCATCGGTGTTGATTGTGGATCCAAGTAAAATAAAATCTTTGACAACTTCAATGTTTTCTCCATTTATTGTGATGTTGCTTACTGGTCCAGTGAGGATTTTAATTTTCTTTATGTTGAGATGTAATCCATACTGAAGGCTGTGGTCTTTGATCTTCATCAATAAGTGCTTCAAGTCATCTTTACTTTCAGCAAGCCAGGTTGTGTCATCTCCATATCGCAGGTGATTAATGAGTCTTCCTCCACTCCTGATGCCACATTCTTCTTCATATAGTCCAGCTTCTTGGATTATGCTCAGCATGCAGATTGAAGAAGTATGGTGAAAGGATACAATCCTGATACACACCTTTCCTGACTTTAAAACAGTATTCCTTTCTTCTGTGTGAATGACTTCATGTTGGTCTATATATAGGTTCCGGATAAGCACAACTAAGTGTTCTGGAATTCCTATTCTTTGCAGTGTTACCTGTAATTTGTTATGATCTACACGGTTGAGCGCCTTTGCACAGTTAATATAGGAAAACATCTTTCTGGTATTCTTTGCTTTCAGCCAAGATCCGTCTGACATCAGCAGTGATATCTGTCATTCCATGTCCTCTTCTGAATCCAGCTTACAATTCTGGAAGTTTGCTGTCAGTATACTGAGGCAACCATTTTTAAAATTATCTGCCAGTTTGTCGTACCGTGGTGGCTTCGGTGTTGCTGTGAGGCTGGAGGCTATGCCAACAGTATTTTGAATCCCAGCAGGTCACCCGTGGTGGGCAGGTTTCAGCGGAGCTTCCAGACTAAGAGATTGGGAAGAAGGACAGGGCTATCTACTGCTGAGAAAACTGGCCACTGAAAACCTTACGAATAACAGTGAAACACTTGTCTGATGAATTACTCTCTGCATTTACGTGGCCTAATGCCTCCATTCCTAACACTGCCCAGAGCTTCCATTGACAGGTGGCTGGGATTGTTTTGCTTTTAAATTAACTCTTGGGTCTCTAGCATCAGTCAACTGAAAATTGGAGACGAGATTCCCAACTCTTTCATTTGGGTGTTGTTTTCATCTGACCTTGGATCTGTGTTACCTCAATTGGGTTTATTTAATTTCATTTTTAAAATGTTTTATTTATTATTATTAAGCTTTTATTGTGATTTGGGTGAAAGATTACAGAGCAAGATGATTTTCCATTCAATGGTTCACACACATTTTGCTTCATGTCATTGATTGCAGTCCCACAATGTAACTTTACTACATTATCACTATGGTATCTCTATGGAAGTAGATTGCCTAACCTTCCTTCTGAGGAGTGGCTGGTGGGTTTGAACTGCCAGCCTTCTGGTTAGCAGTCACATGCCTTAGGCACTGAGCCACCAGAGCTCCCATTTTTGTTTGTTTGTTTATGTTGTTGCTTGCTGTTGTCAGTATGTTGTTATGTGCCGTTGAGTCAGACCCCAACTCATAGCGACCCCTCCTTGGGTTTCCAAGGCAGTATCACTATGGAAGTAGATTGCCCAACCTTCCTTCTGAGGGGTGGCTGGTGGGTTTGAACCGCCAGCCTTCCGGTTAGCAGTCAAGTTGTCAGTATAGATGGTTCTAAAAAGAGCATTATCCTCCTAGAAGCCTTTTTTATTTTACTAGTTAAGCTACTACTGTTTGGTTTTAAGAAGATATCAGGGAATAGTCTTGGCTTAAGGTTTAAAGATTATCTCAGGGCAATAGTTTTCAGCAATTCATCCAGCCTTTATGGTTCCAGGAAGTCTGGAATCAATGAGAATTTGTAATTCTGCACTGTATTTTCCTTCTTTTTATCAGGATTCTTCTATAGAATCTTTGATCAGAATGTTCAGTGATGGTGGCACCATCCAGTTCTTCTGGTCTCATGACACAGGACGCAGTTGTTCATGGAGATAGTTAGCCACACATTCCAGATCTTCCTCCTATTCCTGACTCTTCTTTCCCTATTGCTCCAGGCGAGTAGAGAAGAGTTGTGCCTTGGTGGCTACTTGCAAGCTATTAAGACCCCAGGCAGTACGCAAGGAACAGAAGCACTAAACATGTTATTAGGCCAATTAACTGGTGTATCCCATGAAACCATGACCCTAAACCTCCAAACCAAAGAACCAAATCCCATGAGATGTTGGCTCTACATAAGCAGCCTCAGCAGCTGCTCTGTTTTTTAATTGTAAATATATCTACCCCACTTCTGTGCATTTAACTCTCAACAGGTTACAACTTACTGACAGCAGTGCAATAATTGGTTACACATCCCTACCTTTATCAATGTGATTCCTGCTCATTTTATCACTGAATAATACCCTGTTGTATGGATATACCACAGTTTATCCATTCACCTATTTAAGCACATCTCGGTCACATCCAGTTTTTGGCATGATGAATAGCACCACTGTGAGCAGTCATATGCAGGACTGATTGATGGGTTTTTTTAACAGGAGTGACAGCTTTGAGAACCCAGTGCTGCAGCAACACTTCAGGAACCTGGAGGCCTTAGCTTTGGACTTGATGGAGCCTGAACAAGCAGTAGATCTGACATGTAAGAAGGATTTGAGCACGGTGGGAGGAGTCCTTTTCAGGGAGGCCTTACTGGTTTCACCCAGGACCAGTAACAGGATGCATGACCTAGCACTCTCCAAAGATGCCACCTAAGCCTCAGACCATCTTCATCAGAAGACCCCCTGGGCCAGTTTAGGCTGCCTGGGAAAGGCTTGGTCTCAGGGTCTGTAGTGAGAGAGGTGGAGTGAGTGTTGGGCTTTTGAAATCTGCCTTTGAACTAAGCCATCCCCATGAGGACATGTTGGTAAAAGTTAAAAAAAAGTAATACATGACATTCACTGAGTGCTGCTCACTGTTTGCCAAGGAGATCTGGTGGCGTAGTGCTTAAAACATTCGGCTGCTAACCAAAAAGGTCAGCAGTTCAAACCCAACAGCTACTCTGCTTCCATAAAGATCGGCAGCCTTGAATAGCCTATGGGGCTGTTTTGCTCTGTCCTGAATGGTCACTATGAGTCAGAATCAACTTGACGGCAGTGGGTTTGATTTGGTTTTTGTACTGTCTGCCAGACACTGTTGTCCTATGTGTTGAATCATTGAGTCCTCGTATCTCTTACGTGGGGGCTATTATTGTCTCTCTTTTACAGAAGCACTGGACACATAGAAGGGAGTGGTTTTCCCAGGGACTAAGCTAGTAATAGGTGGATGTAGATTAGGAATCCAGTGAGTACAGCCCTTGCTCTGAACCATGATGCTAACTGTCCCTTCATCAGACCCCACACGCACAGTCCTGAGAAAGCCGCCTGGCGACCCATCATCTGAAACCCTCGCCTGGCCTCCGAGGCTGAGGTTCCCTGACCCACTCAAGCCCCTTCCCAAATGCAATTTCTTACGTATTTCACAGGGGGATGTGTGACATTTAGTGATGTAAGTAAATATCCACTGGGAAACAGATTGGATTTAATGAAGGCTCTTGACAGGTTAAAAAGATCAGTTAGTCCCGCCTTCTCAGTTGTTTCTCCTCACTCCCATTTCCAGCATTCATTCATTCCACACAGTGTCCACTCTAAAGTGGAATCAGGCGTCCTGGTGGTACAGAGGTTAAAGTGCTTGGCTGCTAGACAAAAGGTCAGTGGTTCAAATCCACTAGCCACTCTGTGGGAAAAAAAACACCAGGTAATCTGTTCCTGTAAAGATTACAGCCTAGGAAATACTATAGGGCAGTTCTCTGTTTTATAGGGTCGCTATGAGTCAGGCTCAGTGGCACAGACAACAACATGATAATTAGTAAAATCGGAAAGAACGTTGATGCAGATGTACTGTTTCTGCTGCTCCTACTTCCCTCTTACCCTCTGTCTCTTCATCCTCCACAGCCGTCGGGGCTCTTTCTGACCCACAGAGCTGAGCATCGCTGCGTTGCTCAGAGCTCTTCAGGGTTTGCCCATTAGTTACTGCCGAGGGGGTACTGAGGTGGTTAGTGGTGATGGGACAGGTCAGAAAAGGATGATGACAGTAGTCACACAACATGAAGTTGGTAACCAAGGCTAGTGAACTGTGCGTGTAAAAATTACTGAATTGGCAGATGTTTTGTTACGTATATTTTTACTACCAAAAAAAAAATAAAAAGTGTCCCCACTGCTCTGAGGATAAGGTCAAATTCCTCAGCAGGTGTTCAAGGCTTCCCTGACCTCACCCCACCTGCCTTTTTCCAGCCTCCTTGCTGGTCCTGCCCCTCCTCACAAGCAGAACCTCAAACTTCATGTCGCTTGCTGTTTCTCACTATGCCTAGCATGGTGGTTAAGGACTTAGGTGTTGGAGACAGCTTGAATCCGAAACAGATGCTGTTGTCCTGTGTGTCAGTTTGAATCCCAGCCCTCTGCTCAAAGCAGCATCTCCCCAGACAGTGCAGAAGTCCTTCTGCCTGTTCTGTGCTCCTGTGTTTAGCAGTCTCTTCTCTCACCGCCCCACTGTTGTGTTCACAGTTTTACTTGCCTAGCCTATAATCCTACTCTTGTTTGGATCCCAGGGCCTGGCCCAGAATCTCCATCCCAGCTCTGCCGCTTACTTGCTGCTTGACCTTGGACAAGTTGTTAAACCCCTTTGCTTTCCTTCCCTGTAAATCAGGGAGACTGATTTACCAGCCACTTCTTGGAAGAAAGATTGGGCAGTCTACTTCTGAAGTGATAGTGTCTCGGAAACCCAAGGAGGGGTTGCTATGAGTTGGATCTGACTAGACAGCATTAGGTTTGGTTTTGGTTTGGTAGGGTTGTTAGGAGGATTAAACAAAATAGTAAGTTTAAAGCATTTAGAACAGTTCTTGGCTGTAGAAAGTGCTCAGTAAATGTGATTTTTAAGGGTGTTTGGTGAATGTTAGAAAGCCTTTGTTGGATGTTTTCATGGCCAGACCAGCTGCCTCCTTTCGGGCCCTTCCTCCAGGCTCCCTTGACCCAGAAGTTAGGCACCCTCTCTTCTAGTTACAGTAAAGTTGGACATGGACAAGAAGCCAGAGTTCATGACTCACCAGGCCACTCTTCTGTGCTTTGGTTTTATAGTGCCCAAGGTTGAAGCAATGGATAAAAGACTGGGTTCCCTGGTGGATGAGTTTAAGGAGCTGGTGTACCCACCAGATTACAATCCTGAGGGAAAAACTACCAAGCGAAAAGCAGGTGAGGAGCTGGGCGTGGATGTTGAGTGGGTTATTTTTAAATGTTGTGTGGTGAAGTGAGTTACTTAACAGGGCTCTTCCTACTAGATGACTGGATGGGACTGCACAAATGTGAGGTGCTCAAGGCCCAACAAGGGGACTGGATAGTTAAAAATAGAAATGAGGTATATGGCACTCTTGTGGAGGAGGGACCATTTAAGTAATGTGTATGGAACCCTATGCTAGACTTAAAATGAGCAATCTCAGAGGTGGAAAAGAGGGAATCTCACTGCTATCAAGAAAGAAGAGCCATCAAGAAAGAAAGAGGGGTGGAGTGCATCCTTGGACCCAAGATCTGTCCACTGAGACAGCAGAGAGACTATGGCATCAGACCCCTGCAACAGAGACCAGCACACAGAGAGTGGTGGGCTTACCAGCCCACAGAGCAAGAAAGCTGAGTGCCTTCAGGTAGGAAGCTTGTTGGCAGAATAGGGTGCTTCTCTGGGCAGCTATTGGCAGAGCTGAAAGAACTCTGTAACACTTGCCTGAGAAGGGCGGAGGCCAAGGCCAGAGAGAAGCATGCCTGTGGCATGGCTGAGAAGAGCCTGTCCTGTTTGAAGAACTGTGTCCTGAGTCATTTCTGATCCTAATTTGTAAATTGTTACTTCGCTAATAAACTCCATAATGGTGAGTATTATCTGCAAGTTGCATGTGGCCATTGTAGCAAATTATCGAACTAGCAGAGAAGTAGGGACTGCCATGGGAGGGATAGCTGTTGTCAGGATTGGTGACAAGTTTGGAGAGAGGAGGCAGTCTGACCTCCAGCCTCCTAGGAACCAGCCTCAGGCCGTTGGTTCTGTCTCCCCCTTGTAAAATTCGAGGAAATGAGATGCTGCCGCCATGTCGTTTTGGTGAGTTGCCTTTATGGTTGTCAAAATGGTATGATGGGGGCATCTGAGCGCCGCTGACTTCATGAGGGAGAGACTCACCACCAGCATCATCAGCCCAAGGTGGATTCCTGTGAGCCAGAGGTCAGACACACCTCCTCTCTCCAACCTTTACCAATCCTGACACCAACCATCCCTCCCCCGGCTATCTCAGCTTCTCTGCTGGGTTTGATAATCCACTGCAATGGCCAGACAGAACTCGCAGACAATACTTAATGATTGTGGGGTTTACTAGGGACTAACAAGTTGGAATTCAGGATCAGAAATGACTCAGGACCCAGTTCTTCAGACAACCTCTGCTCAGCTGTGGCATGGGCTCACTTCTCTTTGGCCTTAGCCTCTCAGCCCTGTAACCCCTTGGCCTCTGCTCTGCTCGGACAAGTGTTACAAGCTCTTTTAGCTCTGCTGATGAGTTCCCAGAGAGGCACCCCACTCTACCAGTAAGCCTCCTAACTAAAGCGCGCAGCCTTCTCACTACTCCATGGGCTGGGGAGCTCACCGGGTCATCTACTCCCAGGGTACGCTGCCACCACTTCTCACCATCTCAGCAAAGTGTCACAGCTCTCTGTCTCCTGGGTCCAGGAAGTTCAGCCCAGGGACCATGGGTCCAAAGGACACATTGCACTCCTGGTTGTTTTTCCTTGATGGTAGTAAGAATCCCCCTTTCTGCCTCTGGAATGGTGAAACTGACCGATCCCCATGTTAGAGTTGCATACAAATTATTTGCAGTCTGTGCCTACAAGGATAAGGGTGCCATGTACCTTATTTACATTATCAGTAAGCTCTCCAGTCCCTTTGGTGAGCCACAAGCACCTCACATTTACATATACTCACCCAGTATGCTAGAAGAGCTATATTAAGTAATTCATTGTCTGTGAGTCCTATGTGAGCATTGCAACAAAGCATTGAACCCAGCATAGAAGTAGAGTGTTGTGGGAGGGACGGCTGGGGTCACAATTGGTGAAAAGATTGGTGAGAAGAGCTAGGTCTGACCTCTGCCTCGCAGGAATCAGCTTTGAGCGGCTGATGCCGATAATGATTCTTCTTCCCCCGTGTGAAATTTAGAGGACAGACCTCCGCCATGCCATTTTTAGATACATTTTTGGTTTTACATTTAATTGAAGCTGCCTTATCAACACACCTCTCTTCCCCATGGTGTTCTAGGCATGCACCATAGCTCTGTGGAAAACGGTTAACTGCAGCCAAGTATGGGCTCCCCATGCAGGGCAGCTGGGGGATGCCTCTGGTAGTAATACAGTCCCTCCTCCTGTACTTTTTCTCCCAGATGATGAAGGTTCTGGAAGCAAAAGGCCCAAGGTGGAGGTATCTGAAGAGGAGCTGAAGGGCCACGTCAGCAGGGGCACGCTGGGTAAGCTCACTGTGCCCACGCTGAAGGAAGCCTGCAGGGTGCACGGGCTGAAGGGTGGGCAGAAGAAGCAGGAGCTGCTGGATGCTCTCACCAGGCACTTCCAGGAGGGCTGACCCGGCACCGCAGCCCCTCCACACTGCAGCCACAGGCCTGGTTGCTTCTCAGAGGTGGAACACGTTTCTCCTGAGCCAGGAAGTCTGCCCGACAGGAGCCCAGGGGCTTTGCTAGCAGCCTGACTGTACGTGTATGTGACTGTTGTCGTGGAGACGGGGTTGCCCTCCACATTGCTGTGCCTTGCTCTGCTGTCTGAATGAAGAGTCCTTACTTTGTGCTGCATGCTGTCCTTTAGTGTCCTTTAGTGCCTTGCATCCAAAGATCACTTGTCACCAATAGAAACGGGTGTGTGTGTGTGTTTATGAGTGTGACAGTTAAAGACAGGTGAACATACTTCAGGATAGTCTCCTCCCAGCCCTCTGCCTTCCCACCTGTTTTCTTTCAAATGTGTCATGTTAAGATCTAAAAATCAAATTTCGGAAGCAGTAGAATGTGGCATGTAGTCCGGTGCCGTGAGTGAACAGCCCCCCATCCTTTGTTCCTCTCACGTGACATTGAAGTATGTGAAGGTGTGTTTGCTGTTGCCTGGAGAATGCAAGTTCCCGTATAGGCAAAATGAAGTTACTCCTCTTGCTTTTCAGGGCAGCTGTAGGAAGTTTAAGATCAGGAGCAACCCTAGTATTGGAGGGCAAAGGGAGGGGAGTGGCTTTTCCTTGTGCTCTTCCTCCCCACCCCTCCCCTATATTCCCCATCCCTTTCCTGCTGATTCTGCTGCTGCTTTTGAAGATGAGCCCAACGGAAGGAAGGAAAACATCAGGAAGGGCTTGTGTCCCGAGGATGACTTGACGTACAGGCTTTGTTGGTGCTGTGGCTTTCAGAAGCCCAGGACGAGAGTGAGCATCTCATTGTATCAATTCAGTGGCATCAAATTGATTCCAACTCTACTGACCCTACAAGGAGCTCTGGTGGTATAGTGCATAAGGCACTTTGACTGCTACCCGGAAGGTCAGCAGTTCAAACCCACCAGCCACTCTGCAGAAGGAAGACAGGGCGATCTACTTCTGTAAAGATTTATAGCCTCGGAAACCCAATGGGGGTCACTGTAAGTTGGAAACTACTTGATGGCAGGGAGTTGTTTTTTTTCTCTACTGACCCTATAGGACAAAGTAGAGCTGCAGTGCCCCATAGAGTTTCCAAGCCTGGAATCTTTCTGGAAGGAGACTGCTACATCTTTCTCCTGCAGAGTGGTGAGTTTGAACCACTGACCTTTTGGGTTTAGCAGGCTGAGCACTTAAACACTGTGCCACCAGGCCTCCTGAGGAGTGTAGGAGGGATCAGATTACTCTTGCAAGAGAATTTCAGTTTTGGATTCTTTGCACTTTTATAAGTTTTTGCTTTTTTAAGGGAAATGGACTCTTTTTTGGCTTTCCTTCCTTGTCTGGGGGAGAAGGAAGATAATTCTCCAGTTGGAAGAGAAGCACTTGAGGATCATCAGATTAATACAACACTTAACACAGTGAACACACATTGTTGAGAAATCAGACCATCCTCCTTAAATGAAACACAGGTGGGCACTGTACCTACAGGGGCTTCAGCTCCTCTCTACCGAGGAGGAGGGGGAATGAGTGTGGTCACCTCGCCTGAGCAGATTCCATCCCGCCTTTTCTGTGCATTCCTCAGTGACCTTACCCAAGTCTAGGCCCCTTGTCCTCTATTCTGTTTAGGAAAGGGAGAGAATGAAAGAATTCCAGGGTCAGGTAACACATACTTGCCACGTCATGTTTCTTTGTGAACTAATGAAGCGTGCTCCAGAGAAGGAAGGAACTGTTCACACACTCTGGCTGGGCTTTTGGAAGCTTAGGGGAGCTCTGGTGGTGCAGTGGTTAAAGTATTCAAGCTGCTAATCAAAAGGCTGGCAGTTCAAACCCACCAGTTGCCCCATGGGAGAACGATACAGCAGTGTGCTTCTGTGATTTACAGCCTCTGTCCTCTAGGGGCGCTTGGTTTGTTTTTTTGGAGACGCTTACAAATCTGATTTGCAGCTTGACTCTACCCCATATGCACAAGTGACCTTGGGCAATTTACCCGGCATTTTTGAGCCTCAGTTTTCTCCTCTTTATAAAAGGAATAAAAGCGGTGAATGATGAAAAGAGAACATAAAATTGAGAGAAAGTGCACAAAACATACAGCTCTATTCCAGGGGCGGGAAGGCTTGGACGTGGGGAGAGCACTGACGAAGAAATGGGCCTTGGCAAATGCTCCGTGGATTGGGGACGCGGGGAGGCGCGTCTGCTCCTTGGGGCAGGTGGTTGAGCACTCATGCAGCTGAGCTTCCGACACGAATCTGTTTAGCCAAGATTATATCGAACTATAACGAATAAACATACGCGCCTATAATGATCCCGAACTTTCAGCGGCGGTTACTTCTTGGGAAAAGGGGCCTTTTATTTTGAAATGTCTTGACTTAAAGACCACTCGTAATTCTTAAAATTGAAGTAAGGCAGAAGTCATCCACTTCGGCCTCCCTGGCTGCACCCGAAGTTCCACCCTCAAATCCAAATTCTGGAAAAACACATAAAATGCATTTTACCCCGAAATGGAGCCCCTGAGTGGTGCAAATGGTTAAGCGCTGGGTGCATCTGGTGCACCTGGGCTGTCAGGCCGGCGATCCGCTTCCTGTCACAGCCTTGAAACCCCACGGAGCAGTTGTACTCTACACACACGGGTTGTCACGAGTCTGAACCAACTCGAGGAGCCACAAGGAGTCAAGTCTTTTCAGTCTGAGTTCTAAATGTCCTGGAATGTGTAACAAATCCCTAACTTTGCATCCTTCCTGAGAGCCAGACCCACACAGGATTCATTCCTGCACTCTCATAGGCAGCCACCAGGATCTCAGATCAGCTGTGGGCAGGCAGCCCTTGCCTTCTTAGGCCTGCAGCTTTAACTTGACCATATTCATTGTTATTTTGGCAAGACATCCCCACTCTTTTATCACCCACCTGACACATACACACCTTAGTTATCTACTGCTGTGTAACAGGCTACCCCAAAAACTACTGGTTTAAATCAATAAACTACTAGCTCTGCCATTTCTGTGGGTGAGGAACTTGGGAGGACAGTGGCTGGGAGGTTCTGGCATCAAGCCAAGCATAAGGATACATTCTAGGAGTAGACAAGGCCCAAGAGGATGCTGGGTCCACCAGCAGGGAGGTGCATGCCGATAGCCGGAAAGCTGGTGTGAGATGTTGGCTGGAGTCCTCTCCACAGGGCTGCTTGAAAGTCTTCATCACTTGACAGCTGACTTCTATGCCCATAGCCAGGCAGCAGTGGCCGATTGTCTCAGGAATCCTTGGACCTCATGTCACTCCCACCATCCTCCATGGGTCACACAGACCAGCTCTGAGGCAGTATATTGGACTACAGCAGGGTATGCATACCAGGAGGTGAGGGGCATTGGAGGCCATTTTGAAGGCTGGCTACCACAGGGCATCATGGGGAATAATGACTTAGTGGTTTTGATCTTCCTCCTATAAGCAATATTCCTGCTAAATTGAGAGGCACATGGATTTTTCAAAATGTAGCTTAGCTCACACTGAAAATGGGGACCAGGCCATACTCAGCTCCTAGAACAAATTCCTCTGCCCCCATCCTACCACCACTACATCAGTCTGGGATTAAACCTAATGGAAACTGTTGTTCAGTACGTCACAATACTGTTAGGTGCCGTTCAGTCGTCTGACTCACAGCAACCCCATGCACAGCAGAATGAAAATGCCTGATCCTGCGCCAGCTCCTTGATCCCTGCTATACTTGAGCCCATTGTCACAGCCACTGTGTCAATCCATCTCATTGAAGGCCTTCCCCTCTTTTGTTGACCGTCTACCTTACCAAGCATGACATCCTTTTCCACGGATCCCTTCTGACAACATGACCAAAGTAGGTGAGACGAAGTCTGGCCACTCTCACTTCCAAGGAGCATTTTGGCTGCACTTCCTCCAGGACAAATCTGTTAGTTATTTTAGCAGTCCATGGTACTTTCAGCATTCTTCACCAGCACCAAACTCAAAAGCATCAACTCTTCTTTGGTCTTCCTTATTCATTGTCCAGCTTTCACATGCATACGAGGGAACTGAAAATATCATGGCTTGTGTCAGGTGCACCTTAGTCCTCAAGGAGACATCCTTGGTTCCTCAGCACTTGAAAGAGTTCTTTGCAGCTGACCTGCCCAGTGCTACATGTTGTCTAATGTCCTGACTGCTGCTTCCATTGGCATCGATTGTAGAACCAAGCAATGTGAATTCCTTGACAACCTCAATCTTTTCTCCATTTATTGTGATGCTGCTATAGGTCCAGTTGTGAGGATTTTTGTTTTCTTTATATTGAGATGTAATCCATATTACAGACTGTATTTTTCAGTCTTCATCAGTAAGTGCCTCAAGTCATCCTCATTTTCAGCAAGCAAAGTTGCATCGTCAACGTATCTCAGGTTGTTAATGATTCTTCCTCCAATCCCGGTGCCACGTTTTTCTTCATATAGTTCCGCTTCTCAGATTATTTGCTAAGCATTATAGATTGAATAAGTATGGGGAAAGAATACAACTCTGACACTCTGCTTCTTGATTTTAAACCATGTAGTGACCCCTTGTTCTGTTCAAGCGACAGCCTCCTGGTCAAGGTACAGGTTCGTCATGAGTACAATCAGGTGTTCAGAATTCCCATTCTTCTCAATGTTATCCATAATTTGTCATGATCCACACAATCAAATGCCTTTGCATAGTCAATAAAACACAAGTAAACATCTTTCTGGTATTCTTTGCCTTCAGCCAAGATCCATCTGACAGAAGCTATGATGTCCCTTGTTCCACATCCTCTTCTGACTCTAGCTTGCACTTCTGGAAGTTCTCTGTTAATATACTGCTGCAACCGTTTTTTGAATTATCTTCAGTAAAATCTTACTTGTGTGCAATATCAATGATATTGTTCTATAATTTTCACATTCTGTGGGATCACCTTTCTTTGGAATGGGTACAAATATGGATCTCTTACAGTCAGCTGGCCAGGTAGCTGTCTTCCAAATCTCTTGGCATAACCAAGTGAATGCCTCCAGTGGAGCATCCATCCATTTGTTGAAATATCTCAATGGGTATTCTGTCAATTCCCAGAGCCTTGTTCTTCACCAATTCCTTCATTGCAGCTTCAACTTCCTCCTTCAGTACCATTGGTTCTAGATAATATGCCACTTCCTGAAATGGATGAAGATCGACCAGTTCTTTTTTGTACAGTGACACTGTGTATTCCTTCCATGTTCTTTTGATGTTTCCTTCATCATTCAGTATTTTGCCCATAGAATCTTTCATTATTGCAACTCGAGGCTTAAATTTTCCTTAACTCTTTCAGTTTGAGAAACGCTGAGCGTGTTCTTCCCTTCTGATTTTCTAACTTTAGGTCTCTGTACATTTCATTATAGTAATTGGCTTTGTCTTCTCGAGCTGCTCTTTGAAATCTTCAGTTCAGCTCTTTTATCTTGTCATTTCTTCCATTTACTTTAGCTGCTCTTCGCTCAAGGGCAAGTTTCAGAGTCTCTTCTGTCATCCACTTTGGTCTTCTCTTTCTTTCTCATATTTTTAGTGACCTCTTACTTTCTTCATGGATGATGTTCCCGATACCATCCCACAATTCTTCTGGTTTTCGGTTGTTGGTATTCAGTGTATCAAATCTATTCTTCAGATGGTCTTTAAATTCAGGAGGTATACATTCAAGATCATATTTTGGCTCTCTTTTTTTAAATTGTGATTTGGGTGAAGATTTACAGAGCAAATTCATTTTCCATACAGCAGTTCACATTCACTGTCTTATGATATTGACCACAATTTACCACAATGCAACAGCTCCCCTCCCACTTCCTCCTGATAGTTACCTCTTCCCTGTGTCCATCCCTCCATGCACTTCTGCCCCGAGCTGTCTCCCTGTGTATAAGCAGCCCTTCTTTCTCCCATGATTGCTCTCTCCAAGGAGTGTATCTACCTCAGGTAGATGTTCAACTCATATGCCTGTCTTTTGTTTGCCTAGAAGCCACAGGTGTGGGTTAAATTCTAGACCTGAAGGGCAGCTAGGGGCCATAGTTTCAGTGGTTTCATCAGGCTCTATCGGACCAGCAAACCATATTTTGCCTCTTGGACTTGTTTTAATTGCCTTTAACTTCAAGTTGAACTTGCATATGAGCAGTTGATGGTCTGTTCCACAATCAGCTCCTGGCCTGGTTTTGGCTAAAGATATTGAGCTT
>NW_006921670.1:6600596-6602005 GCF_000298275.1 Orycteropus afer afer
AAAAAAAAAAAAAGGAATCATGTTGGTGGTAGGTAAGGGCAAGGCCATGGAGGGCATTAAGAGGTGCTTACAAATCAGTGTCCTGCCCTGTAAAAGGAATGGCAACAGGAGAGGAGAGCTGGGCACTCAGGCTGAAGATGCCAGGAGCCCCTACCCACCCCACTTCTTAGGGCTCTAGTGGGTGGTCCTCGTTTCTATTTAGACAGGGGTTGGATTTCATAAATTCCCACCACCAATTGTTTTAGCCTTCTAGATTATAACGATAAAGATACAGATGCAAAAGAACGTCCGAGCAAAGTAAGCACTACCTGAAACCCAGATTGGGCGTACATGCATATGTATGAACACTGGAGCTGGGACAAATGACGAGCCCAGGAGACACAGAACAGGCCTTACTCAGTAGACAAGGGGCATCCCAAGGTCCCCCAGGTATTTCCTGCAAGAGTGGGTACACTGGGCCAAGCTGGCCTGGAGGACTAACTCTAATCAGTCCTCATTCATTCAACCATTACTATATCACTGCTGAAGGAGCTCTGGAGGCACCATGGTTTAAGCACTGGACTGCTCACCAAAAGGCGGCTCGAACTCACCAGCCACTCCATAGGAGAAGGATGAGGCAGTCTGATTCTGCAAAGATTTACAGCCTTGAAAATCCTTTGGCAGCAGTTCTGCTCTGTCTTATAAGGGTTGCTGTGAGTAGAAATGCAGTCAGTGGCAGTGGGTATGGTTTCGTGGGTACCACTGTTTGCACTTTGGAAGAAAACTTGTCAAGCTGAGGTATTAGGCTGTCATGGTACTTCCTTACCCTTAGACAAAAAGCAGAACAGAGGCAGGTGGCTTTGGTCATTACTGCCCTCTCCCAGCCTCTCCAGGTTGAAACACATGCCCAGGGTTGCTAGGAGGCATGATTCTACAGCAGCAGACTGAAGGGTGATCTCACCTCCCAGGGAATATATGGCCATGTCTGGAGACATTTCTGGTTGTCAGAAATGGGTGGCGGGGATACTACTGGCATCTAACGGGCAGAGGCCAAGGGATGCTGCTAAACATGCTACAATGCACAGGGCATGCCCCACAACAAAGAATACCCATGCCAGACAAGGTTGTAGTCACTTCTTGGTCACAGCTAGCTACCCAGAGGGACCAAGTAGTTGAATCTGTGGGCTCAGGACCATAGTCAGAGGGGACATCAAGCTTAAATGGCTTAACATACTATATAAAACGTTCCACCTCCTACTTTGGCAAGTAGCGACTGGCATCTTAAAAGCTTGCAAGCAACAGGGAGATAGCTCAGGGTGCAGAAGAGTATGAAGGGATGGGCACTGGGAGGAGGTAAGTATGGGGAGGAAGTGGGAGGGGAGCTGCTGCATTGTAAATTTTGGTCAATGACATGAGACAAAGTATATGTG
>NW_006921670.1:6602953-6608085 GCF_000298275.1 Orycteropus afer afer
CCTGTGGCTTCTAGCTATGCAAAAGACAGGCATAGGAGTTTAACATTTACCTGAGGTAGATACACTCCTTGGAGAGAACAATGATGGAAGAAAGAAGGGCTGTTAATGCACAAGGAGACAGCTCAGGGGGCAGGGGTGCATAGAGGGATGGACACAGGGAAGAGGTAACTGTCGGAAGTGGGAGGGGTACTGTTGCATTGTGGTGAATTGTGATCAATGTCATGAGACAAAGTGTATGTGAACTGCTGTATGGAAAATGAATTTGCTCTGTAAATTTTCACCCAAATCTCTTTCTCTCTCTCTCACACACACACACACACACACACACACAATACCAAAGCCAACCTCCAAGGGTGAGAAAGCTGCTCTAGAATGACAGTCCTCCCATGACACCAACTTCTCCTGATAGAAAACACGAAACAACAGATGCAGCAGCACAGGAAAGGATGCAGTATCTCAATGATTAAGTCTGTACAACAAGACCTGCTGACCTGCCAACCCAGAAACCTCCTGGTGGCATATGCTGGCTTTCCCAGCCTCTCAATGAACAAGTTCTGAGAAACTATAACCATTCCAGTAGCGCCAAGCATTCCTTCATCCAAGGATTACCTGGATAGCTACTGAGAATCAGACACCACCACGCTTGTTCTTTTAACTGGTGTATGAATATATTCTTTTATTAGAATGCTAACAGAACGAATGACACATTAGCACCGTCCCTGTGATGTGAGAGGGGACATGTGACCTACATTGTGGCAGGAGGCAGGTGTGAGGGCTCTGAGAGCTGGCACCAAGTGTCCACTGCAGAATTCACCCATGAGGACATGTCCTTGGGTTTGATCATCTCTGCTGCAGGCCCCAACCAGTCTCCACCCCTTCCTGGAATCCTTCATTCTAGTACCAGCTGACCCTCTCTTTTCCCTCCGGACTCCAAGGCCTTGGTTAGCTGGCTCAGGTCTCCTCACTCAGGCTGTCTCTGAGCCCTGCAGCACCCCTTTGGTATACTGCTGCCCCACCACCCTTGGGAGCAGGGGTGGGGGCTGAGGGGAGAACCTAAAAGCCATCATCCAGACAGCAGGGGTGCACAAGGAACTAGAATAAGCCAACAACCTCACTGAACACAAGCTCCCCCCACCCGCCCAGAGGACCCACACTCCACTGGAGAACAAAGGAAAGCCCCTTGACTGTTTCATATTTATGGAATTATCTGTGTGTCAGGGACAAAAGATGCCAAGTGGATGGTGTTTACTTCGGTCACACCTGCACACGCCTGTTGTATGCCAGCAACAGGTAGTGAGAAGTCAGCAACTGGGAGCTGGCACCAGGTCTTGCCTTAGCTCCATCAGATTTCTCCTGGCTCTTCTCTGCCTCTGAACGTGTCCCCCACACTGCTTTTTCCTCTAGTAGGTACTAGCTCACTGTCAGAAGGGAGTATAAGAAGATGGCAGAGAAAGAGAAGAGGGGGAAAAAGCCTGCAAAACAAAACGAAACAAAAACAATCCAAAAAATCCAGAAACCATCCAGGACTACAATATCTTATTAACAATTACGAAGTAGCTAACACAGAAATTCAGATACACAACCTGGGAGCAGTCAATGGGCAGAGCGGGCAAGGCCGCCATTTAGACTAGCAGCCTCTCGATGGACTGCTGGATGGACTGGATCTGCTGCTTCAGCTGCGAGCCTTCCTTGATAGTGACCGAGCAGGCAATGACCGGCCTGGACACGCCACAGGCCCGTCCCAGGGCCTGCTTGGAGCGTACAAACACGTAGGGCACGTTCTTGTCTTCACAAAGCAATGGGAGGTGCAGGATGATCTCCAGCGGCTCGGCATCTGCAGCCATGACAATGAACTCGGAGATGCCTCTGTTGAGGGTTTTGGTGGCTGTGGAGAGAACAGAGGATAAGGTCAATGGGAAAGCCACATGGTAGTGCTGGTGGTGGGTGGACAGGACAGCCACAGCAAAGGGATTCCAAGGGAAAAGAAAACCCAATTCAAGAAAACTGGGCAACAAGACAAAGTTCAGGAGGCAGGAAAGGTTAGGAGAGGAGGAGGAAGTGGGAGGAGTGATATTACATTCAGGGCACTGCAATCAATGACATGAAACAAACTATGTGTTAACTGCAGAATGGAAAACTGATTTGCTGTGGGACTTCCAGTAAGATGGTGGAACAGGCAGACATGCTACACAGATCCTCTTCAACAAAGAAACAAGAAATCAATTGACAGAGATAAGATGATCCCAGAGCCCTGAACTTTGAAAGAAGTATACAAAAGTAGATTAGGCACCAAGTAGTAGAAAAACCTGAATGAAAACTGAGTCCAGAGACAGTCAAAGCAGCATACTGTCAGCTACTCTTAAGGCACCAACAGCCTGACTGTGCTGGTGGCCTATTACTAGGAAGGGAAACAGCAAGGAGGGAGACAACCTGAGCTGTGGACTTTCGGCTGTCCGGAGGACACAGCCATTTTGACTGTTTACAAGTGGCTCCATTTGCTAAGGACATGAGGGACATATAGGAAGCTGACAACGGGAAAGGAGACAGGTGGTGAATGTATAAGTGCTGCCAACTAGCAAACAGAGGAGCATAGCACAGTACCCTGCTTACGTAGACAACATACAAATAAAACAAAACACACGCACTGCCATCAAGTCAGATCCAACTCATAGAGACCCCTCCTTAGGTTTCCAAGGTGTGGCTGGTGGGTTAGAACCACCAACCTTCTGGTTAGCAGTCAAATGCCTTAGGCACTAGACCACCAGAGCTCCCAAACAAAACAAAGAAAATGAAAATCGTGGGCAAGTCATTCTAACATACAATTACCAATTAAATATAAACACAAAAATGTCACGATGCCTCAGAGACAACAGACCACAGTCCACACAAAGAAGCAAGATAAAGCAGGAGAAACAAGGGACCAGGAAACAGACCCAGAACATATCCCTGAGGAAGAAGCAGCATTGGAACACCCTGATAAGGAATTCAAATGAATTATATTTGGGTACCTTCAATGAACTGAGAGATAGATCAAAGAAAACACTGACAAAATTGGGGAAAACCCTAGAACAATTTCGAAAGACAATACAAGAACAGAATGACAGAATAAATGAAAAGTTAGAAATGATACAAAATCTACAGACAGAAATCCAGAAGATTAATACTAAATTTTCAGAAATAGATAAGACTTTGAACAGGCAAAGGAATAGAATCGATCAATGAAAGAATCAGTGAGATTGAAGACAAATACCTCAATGCTTCTTTGGAAAGGGATCAATCAGAAAAAAATAAAAAATAAAAAAAAAAGAAGAAAGCCTAAGGTTCCTGTAGGATACCATCAAAAGGAATAACCTACATGTCATTGGAATTCCAGAACAGGAAGAGAAAAATAAAACCACAGTGAAAACTGTCCAAGATTTGTTGGGAAAAAAGTTCCCTGGTGTGATGAAAGATGAGAATATATCCATTCAAGAAGTCCACCAAACTTCAAACAGGACAGACTCCAAAAGAAAATCACTGAGACATAACATCATCAAACTCACCAAAACCAAAGACAATGAAACAATCCTGAAAGCAGCAAGGGAAAAATGAAAAGTTACCTAGCAGGGGCAACCGATAAGATTAAGCTCATATTTCTCATCAGAAGCCATGAGGTGAGAAGGCAATGGGATAGTATGTATAAAAGTCTAAAGGAGAAAATTTTCCAACCAAGAATTATTATATATACCCAGCAAAACTGTCCCTCAAATACGATGGTGAAATTAGGACATTCCCAGATAAGCAGGAATTAAGGGAATTTGTTCAAACCAGACCAACCTTATAAGAGATGCTAAAGGGAGTCCTTTGGACAGAGAACCAACAACAGCAAACAACAACCGACAATTAACACACATAATAACACAACCCAGAAAACCCAGTTATGGAAGTATCCAAGGTAAATAAATCTACAATATTATAAACAGGGAACCAGAAACATTAATTGACAAATAAGGACAATTACAAACCAAAAAGAGGAGGAAAACTGTGTAGTTACAGAACTTTTAAATGATAGGGAAGTCAAGACAATTGTAAGATAGAATGAATTATTCTAAACTTGGGAAGAAAATTATATATTACAGGGTAACTTCGAAGAAAAATCATAAACCTTCACATCAAAATAAAAAAGAGGACCAGTACAAATATTTAGCAAATACAAAAACAATAGCAATGAAGGAAATGATAAAACAATTCATAAACAAAACGAGCTCAGCACAGAAAATTACATGAACAAATAAATCACGAACACCATGAAAAAGCACATAACAAAATGACAGCAACAAATTCTTAACTGTCAATAATTACATATTTGACAAGGGACTCATCTCTAAAATTTACAGAAAATTCTAAAACCTCAACAATAAAAAGACAGATAATCCAATTAAAAAATGGGCAGAAGACATGAATAGACGCTTCACCAAAGAGGATATTCAGGCAGCCACCATATACATTAAGAAATACTCATGATCATTAGCCTTCAGAGAGATGGCAAACAAAACGAGACACCATCTCACCCCAGCACTAATGGCAAAGTTCAACACAGAAAATAACAAATGCTGGCGAGGCTGTAGAGAAATTGGGACTCTAAAACGATACAACCATTGTGGAAAACAGTATGGTGCTGATTCCTTAAAAAGCTGGAATTAGAAATACCATTTGACCCATAATCTCATTACTAGGTGTGGTAGTCAAGTTTGTGTGTCAACTTGGCTGGGCCTGGCTGAGTGGCTGGGCAGCTGGTGGTAGTTATTCTCCATGATGAGACTGGCAATCAGCTCCATGGTGGGATCTACCACAAGCAGCTGAGTAGCTGGCTCTAGGAATGTGGTCTGCTTCCCACATACAAGCAGCAGCTTTGGGAATGGTCTCTAGCTTATGGCATGCTTGGACCCTGCATGTAGCCGTGTTGTTCAGCAGTCTGCCACTGCCGACCTTGGGACTTCCGATGGACTTGAATTAATGGCCTGCTGTGTGGTTTGGTAACATTGGGACTGTGCCATTTTATTTGCTGACCTTGGGCTTGTTAGCCTCAGCAGCCAGTAGCTGCCTGAGTGAAGAGATACCTCTAGTTTCAGTGGACTAGGAGCAAGAGGCAG
>NW_006921670.1:6608185-6620049 GCF_000298275.1 Orycteropus afer afer
ATTTGTGGTATATTCTTGTCAGAGTGTCACTAGGTAATCAAAACACTCAGTATATATCCTAAAGAAGTGAGAGCCAGGACAAGAACAGATATATGCACACCCGTGTTCATCACGGGACTGTTTACAATAGCAAAAAGATGGAAACAACGTAGGTGTCCATCAACAGAAGAATGGATAACCAAACTACGGTACATAGACACCATGGAATACTATGCAACACTAAAGAATAATGTAGAATCCACAAAACACCACATCACGTGGATGGACTTGGAGGACTTGCTGAGTGAAATAAGTCAATCATAGAAGGACAAATATAGTATTAGTTCATTGCTGTAAAAAGTCAAGGAAAGGTTTAAATATGGAAGGAAACTATCTTTGTTGGTGACCAGGGGTGGGAGGGGAAGAAACACTGCAAAAGAAAAAAAAAAAAAAAAAGCAAAGCATTGACATGTCACTTTAGTTTTGTATATTTCACTGTACATAAATTATAGTTCAATAAAATGTATTTAAAAAAACAAACAAACAAAAAACTGATTTGTTCGGTAAACCTTCACCCAAATCACAGTATAAAGTTCTTGCCTGGGGACTGCAGTGTGCAGAGGCCAGGAAGGTAGGACAGACTGATAAAGCAGACAGATAATCGGCCCAAGATGGGAGGTGGGCCAAGAAAACAGGGCTCTAGAGGTCTACAGAGGGAACTGTATCAAATGTGTGAGAAGAAGAAAGTGATCAAGTGTGTTTCAGTAAATGGATGTAATGCTGAAATCACTCATTTGTCTATGCCCCCAAAATTGGAAGACAGCTACCTGGCCCAAACGACTGGAAGAGATCTGTATTTGTGCCCATTCTAAAGAAATGTGACCCAACAGAATGCAAAAATTATCAAACAATATCATTAATATCTCATGTGAGTAAAATTTTGATGAAGATATTAAAAAACATTTGCAGCAGTAAATCGACAGGGAACTGCCAGAAATCCAAGCCGGACCAAGAAGCAGATGTGGAATGAGGGACATCATTGCCGATGTCTGGTGGATCTTGGCTAAAAGCAGAGAATACCAGAAAGATGTTTACCTGTGTTTATTGAAAATGCAAAGGCATTTGACTGTGTAGATCCTAAATTATAGATAACACTTCAAAGAATGGGGATTCCAGAATACTTAATTGCATTCACGTGGATATGTATGTACATGGACTAAAAGGCAACAGGCAGTTGTTCAAACAGAACAAGGGGATACTGCATGGTTTAAAATTAGGAAAGGTTTATGTCAGGGTTTGATCCTTTCACCATACTTATTCTATCTGTGCGCTGAGAAAATACTTTAAAAAAACAAAACTATATGAAATAGAACACAGCATGAGGATTGAAGGAAGGCTCATTAAGCACTACGATATGCAGCTGACACAACCTTGCTCGCTGAAGTGGAGAGGAGCTGAAGATCAAAGACTACAGCCTTCAGTATGGATTACATCCCAACCTGAAGCAAACAAAAGTCCTCACAACTGGTCCAACGTGCAACACCATGATAAATGGAGTAAAGACTGAAGTTGTCAAGGATTTCATTTTACTTGGATCCACTATCAATGTCCATAGAAGCTGCAGTCAAGAAATGAACTGACATAATGCATCAGGCAAATCTGCCACAGAAGACCTTTTAAAGACTTAAAGAGTAAAGCTATCGTTTTGAAGACTAAGGTGCACCTAACCCAAACCACAGGAGCTCTGGTAGCGTAGTGCCTAAGGCACGTGACTGCTAACAAGAAGGCTGGCGGTTCAAACCCACCAACCACTCCTCAGAAGGAAGGCGGGCAACCTACTGCTGTAGTAATACTGCCTCAGAAACCCAAGGGGGGCTCGCTATGAGTCGGGGCCAACTCGACAGCACATAACAACAACAACAACAACAACAACCCAAACCATGGTATTTTCAATCACCTCATATGCACATGAATGCTGGCCCATGAATAAGGAAGACCACAGAAGACCTGATGCCTTTGAATTGTTGGTGAAGAATATTAAATATCCATGGACAACCAGAAGACCAAACAAATCTGTATTGGAAGACTTACACCCAGAATACTCCTCAGAAGCAAGGATGGTGAGACTCTGGACATGTTACCAAAAAAAAAAAAAACCACCTTACTGCCCTTGAGTTGATTCGACTCATAGCGACCCTTCCTTGGATTTCCGAAGCAGTACCTTTACAGAAGTAGATTGCCCAACCTTCTTTCCAAGGAGTGGTTGGTGGGTTTGAACCGCCTGTTACCAGAAGGGACCAGTCCTTGGAGAAGGACATGAAGTTTGATAGAGGGTTAATGAAAAAGAAGAGGACTTTCAACGAGACTAGACGACTGACACAGTGGCTGCAACAATGGCCTCAGGCACAGCAAGAGCTGTGAGGCTGGCGCAGGCCTGCACACTGTTTCACTGTGTTGTGGTACAAGGCATTGCTATGGGTCAGAACCTCCTTAATGGCACCCAAGAACAACACTACAGTTTACTCTCCACACAGAAGGCGTCAAGTGATTATTTCACAAGGGTAAGTCAAATCATGTTCATCCTGCAGAGCAAAAGCCTTCCAGTGGTTTCCCACGCCACTTAGAGAATAGTGTCGACAATCGCCTCTGAGGTCTCAGGTGACCTGGCTCTTAGTTACCTCACATTCCCTCACCTGCTCCAGCAACACCAGCCTCTGCTATTCCTCAAGCAAGGCTTTGCACTCAACCTAAAAGTGCCCCAACACCCTCATGTATTCAGTTCTCTGCCCAGACTTCATCTCCTTAGAAAAACCTTGCCTGGACACCCCAATGAAAAGATCCCATTACAGTGATTTCCACTCCCTTAACTGCAGCCAACAACTTGCCAGCTGTTAGAGTAAGAAGATTCAGCATTACTTCTGAACAGAAGCACTATGGTATACAGAACTAGTCTCCTAAAAGTCATTTAAAAAATACCAAAAGGGGATGTTTCTGAGAATTAAATGAGATGCATGAATGTCAAGTACACAGTGTATCAGAGCATTAAGAGTTTTCTTCTATGGCTCTGGGGAGATCACAAAGTTAATACACAGTCTCTACAATTGACTTTCATCTTTCAGCTAAAAAACAAAAACAAAACATTTACAGAGAGAAAAAGAAGGAAATGTGGCGAAATGTTAACAATTGGTGGATCTAAACAAATTCTTAGCCCACCAACCTTTACATCCAAGGACAAAATGTTTCCCTTAAGCCTTCCCACTGGCCACAGACAGGAGGATCCAGCCTTCCCTCCAAATTGGAACTCTAGACCCCAGAGAAAGAGAGAGAGCCCACCATCACCCCCACAGGAGCCCCCTCTGGTGCCTACCCTCATTGGCTCCTTTACGAAGCTGCTTATAGTTACAGGACTGCTGAACAAGGTCCAATAGCTTCTTGGTGAGGTGGGCATCTGCGAGGGGATAGGCTTTCGGATTTACATCTGCTTCAGTCTAAAGGAGAAATCAAAGCAAAAGTCAAGACAGACCAGAAGCTGTTCTAGACAAGTGACAAAATACTTTAACCAACAACTGAGAAACACAGTGGCCAGCTTCCCCGCCCACACACACTGAACACCAGCCTACCTACTCTGCCTCTTAGAAAGAACATTTCATACACATACTCCTCACTAATCAATTACCTCTTATCTGACATTTCACATTTACAACAACAGTAAAGAATCTTCTATCCGACTATTTTGTGTATCAGTGACATACATCTGGTAGTAATAGATACCAAGGTGCGAAGCCAAAGTAACACTGGCTGTGATGGTTAAGGTTACGTGTCAACTTCTCTGGCCCATGACTCTCAGTGATTTGGCAGTTATGTCACGATGTAGTCACTCCTCCATTTTGTGATCTGATGTAGTCACTCCTCCATCTTCACATAATGCCGATTTTTTTTCAATTGTCCTCTCGTGCCTTTAAGAGCCAGCCCTACACTTAGGATGGCCCTCCTAAATTGAGAGGGAGACTGCTGTGCGTCCTGCCACAGACCCCATTGGTGCCGAGCACAGGGCACCAGGGAAAGCAGAGGCCAGGACAACATAATGCTGATAGTTGCCTAACAATCTGTTCTTTGGAACCTAACTGTGCTGGTAAGTGAGAAATCGTATGTTAAGGTCTTAAAAAACAAAACAAAACCAAGTTAGCAATTGTTTCCCCCAGTAACGATACTACAGCTTATGTTCTTTTATTTGCCTCTCTTAGTCTAGTGCCCAGTAATAACACTACAGCACATGGATTCTAAACAGGGTCCCCATGGCTCAGCATCCATTGGACTCACAGGGGGTAATCTTCTGTGAATTTGGATTCCAGGTTTTACCCCCAATTTTACTGAATGAAAATTAAGGTATAATGTACAGTAAAGGTAGCACCAAGTTCTCGCTCTCCATTCCCCTCAGTACTCAGCAAGAACCTGTTCCCAACACATAAATCTATTTTCTGACCCACCAAATGCTTTCAGAATTCAGAACTGCCAGAGCAACACTTCTACTAACAACAAACTCACCAAGGGCAAATTCCTTTTTGTTCTTAGTAAAGTCACATAAAGTACTATGTTTAAAATTACTCAAAACTAGATCAAGTAAGGAACTAGATCAAGCCTTTAGGTCCAACTTCCTTAGAGGAAATACAGGTGACCAAAAACCACGTTAACCAACACCCTAAACACAGTAAGTCAAACTAAAACCAGGTTAAGCTCTGTAGGACAAAGGACCACGTATCTTCAGCAGTTAAGTTTTGTGTGTGTGTGGGGGGGGAGGGGGGAACCTGTAAATTTAGACATATCACAGATTCTAATCCTAGATACTTGATTTTAAGAAATTTTAAACGTGTTATGATAGCATGATTATGTTAAAATTCTTATGTTATAGATATGTATGAGATATTTATCAATCAAATGAGATGCCATTGGGATTTGCTTCCAAATAATCCATGCTGGGAGGGAACTGGGTGAGTGGCCTATTCTCATCCGTCCACCTCTCCAGTTAACCATTTTTATTAATTTCTCATTTGTCCTTCCTGTATTTCTTGTTACAAAAAATACTCATATGTATATATGCAGACATGCACACATGCATATAAATATTTTAGGTGTAGTTCCCATATTGCCATTAGGTGTGTGAGTGGTGATCCTAAGTAACTCAGAAGCAGGAGCCTGGACTGGGCACATGGCACTGCAGTTCTCAAAGGTGATCCATAGGTGACGGCCTGGTGGGAACACTCACTTGGTGCCTTGATGTCCCAATAGGTCAAGGACATATACATATGCCCCACCCCTCAGGTAGCTGGACATGACGTAGGAGTGACGCCAGAGGATGTACCACCACAGGGCCACACTGCACCGAGATACCTGGTCCCCTGCCCAACACATCACACTTGGGTGAACCTGTTAAAAGTGCTGGGAAGAATCAATGAGGGCTGAAGTTTCCTGAAGGAAAGAAAAGCCTCCACATTGCATTTATTTATTTTTTTCTTCTGTGTATCTGTTAGAATCAGCCTCAAGGTCTACCCTCAACCCACCCCCACAAAAGTCTTCTGGGACTGATTTACAGATCCAATGCAATCCATCTTTGGAACACAGACTGTTAACCCATTAAAATATATTCATTTAGTTCTTTAGAGGTAAAGCTTTATCATTTTCTCCATGAAGGTTTAATATCTTTTAGATTTATTCCCATATACTTCATACTTCAAGTTAAGGAAATTCACTACGAATTTTGTAATGAATTGGGTGAATTTTATCAGAGTTTTTGCAGTGACTCAGATGAATATAATTTTTTCCTTTAATTTACTAATGCAGCAGCCAATCAGGTGTACAGACTCTCCAATGTTAAATCATACTGCTTTCCTGAAATAAAACCAATTTAAGCAAGTAAGGTTTTCTTTCTAAAATTTCATTTTGCTGAATCCATTAGCTAAAGGGTATAAAGTTTCCTTTTGGGGTGATAAAAATTTCTAAAATTAGACTATAATGATGGTTGCACAACTTGGCAAGTAAATGGAAAAAAAAAAAAAACCCACTGAATTGTCTACTTTAAATGAGTAAACTCTATGATATGTAAATTATCCCAATCCAAACCCAAACCAAACCCACGGCTGTAAAGCTGATTCCAACTCATAGCAACCATACAGGACAGAGCAGAACCGCCCCACAGGGTTTGCAAGGCTACAAATCTTTATGGAAGAAGACTGCCAGACTGCCACGTTTCTCCTGCAGAAGCACTAGTGGTTTTGAACTGCTGCCCTTTCGATTACCAGTCAAGTGCTTTAACCACTGTGCTACCCAGGCTCCCCAAAAAACCATAACGAAACTTTAAAAGTCATAAAAATCATTCACTTTGTCTCCTTCATGCCTGTCACTGCTTATTTGTATGTTTTCTCTTAATTTCTCGCTCAGTCACATTGGAGAGAATTTTTCAAAATCACTTGATTTTGTCCATTGTTTAACAATAGGACTTATTTTCTATTTCAGTGGTTTCTACTTTTTTCCCCTCCTTTCCTTTGTCTTTCTTTGGGGTTATTTTGTTTTCTTGTTTCTTAGTCCTTTTCCCTCAACAGAATCACTTAAAGGTCCAAGAGAGGCTTTAGCTGCAAACCACATGCTCTGGAACGTGGCATTTTCATTACTGTTCAGTTCTGTTTTTGAATTTCCATTATACTTTATCTGGCCCATGAATTATGTACACCTTCAACTCCAAACACTAACTTTGCTATTGATTCCTAATTTACTTGCATTTTGGTTGAGAACGTGGTTTATATTATCATCAGTCTTTTAAAATGTGTTGCAACTTGCTTCATGACCGAGTAGGTGGCCAATTTTCATAACGTTCTTTGCATAAACATTCCTTGCATGAAAAGTGCCTTCTACAATTGTTGCCTGCAGTGTTCATTCACTAGATTTCCCCTCCATTAGATCAAATTCATTCAGTGTTGTTCAAATCCCCTATTTCATGCTTTGCATAACCTATCACATAATTTTTGAAAACTTCTATAATTGTGTTACATTTATCTATTGGTGTAATTATGTCAGTTTCAATCTATTTATATCTTATTTTGTACCCATCCTCTATCTTTACCCATGCCTTTTGCCCAGGGCTTTGAACAGGCCCCTATTTAAAAATCTGTGTGATCAAGAATGATAAGGAGAATAGGAAAAGTTAATGATTCGAAGCCCTGGAATGGAGATGCGGAAGAGGCACAGTGAGCCTTTTCAGGAGTCTGGTGCATGAGATTGGATTAATGGCAGGGCTGTGGAGAGAGACACACACACATTCAAAGTGGCACGGTGGACCCCCATCTCAGAGCAGGGCCACTGGCACAGGCAACAGATTTAGTTGCTATGCAACACATAAGCTGCTTTTGTTTTCTAAGAGGCTTCTGAAGCCTGAATACTTAAGAGGAGCAACCTCTTAGATAGGTTTAATGTTAACTTAAAAAGATAAAGTTAGGCTCAACTTTAAAACCAAACTACCCAGCTTGTATTGGCGCGTTTATTCAGCGTTTAATTCATTAATGTGTTAATTAGTGGCACATGAAAATGAACAAATAAAATCATACCCCTAACTTATTAAGCTGGATTGGTCTGGTCTCGCTGGACACCAGCCAGCCAAAATCTGCAAGGTTCTATCTAACAATTAATTACTGCTCCCTGGCCCCAAACAAGAACCAGGAGTAGGTATTTAACACGCATTGAATCCTCACACCATTCTCAAGCATCGTTATCACCATTTCACAGTTAGGGAAAACTGCGGCAAAGATGAACCTTACATCAGCCGATTCGAAATATTTTCACGGACCTGCGTTAAAATCATACGAGGGAGCACTGGTTCGCGACCTTCAAGTTCTAACATCAGTCACGTACTAGCTTTAAACCTGGGGGGTGGGGTGGGCTAGAGACGGGTGGTAGTCCCGTCGGGCTCCGAGCCCCTCTTCCCTTCCTACCAAGTGCCAACCAAAACTGACCGGGATACACGATTTGCAACTCTCCTTCAGTGATTAAAAGTTGAAGACGACCAAGAGTTTAGAGGAGTTTACGTGGTCCTACCAAGGCCTCTTATTTCTGACTCCCGCTCGCAGAAGACTCCCGCGTCCCAAGCAAGGGATCCACGCGACTCGCAATCCGCCCCACCTCCAAACGCTCCTTTATTCCCCAGCACGTGTAACTCCCTGTGGCACTAGGCGCAACCACAGAGCTCTTCCTCTCTGGAATCCGAGTTATGGGAGGTGGGGGGAAGGTTTGACCGAATCCCAAGGGTCCGCGCCATCCTTTAGGAATCGCAAAAGAAATTAAAAGGGGGTGGTAAGATGCCCCCCTTCCAATCCATCAAGCTTTCTGTTCTCTCGCACGTGGGCTTGTCTCTTTCTCCCAGGCCCGGCCTTGCCCCCAACCAACGGTTGGGCACGAAGTCTCCCTGAGTCCTAACACCCGGCCGAGCGGTAGGGATCCGCGGCTGCCTCAACTCTAACCCCGCGCCGGTGCGGGGTTGGGGGTGGAGAATGAGATGGCGCACTTTCTAACCCCGGGACCGACTGTTGGGGCTGCGAAGTTGCCAGGGCTCTAACCCCGCGCCGGGCAGATAAGGGGACGCACGTTCTAGGCCCACAAGTGAACCGAACGCGAGTTCCTCGATTTCTAGTCTTTCCGCCTAGGGTGTGCGCGCACGCACTCACCATGGCTAAGGTTCCACGGTCTCGCCACTTCCTTCGTAGTCCGAGTAGTAACTGCTCCTGCGCTAGAAAGTCGCACTGAGAAGGAGCAGAAATGGCCGCGCAAAGCAGGAAGCGGAAGTGACGTCATAACGGAGGGTCAAACCTCGCGTTCCGTCAGGGGTCGTGGGCGCAGAAATGGCTTTAGTTGTCAGGCAGGGGCTGCATTTTGTTATCGTTGCTACAATTCTCTGCATTTTGTTACACTTACTACAATTCTCTAGAAGCTTTGGTAGCGTAGTGCCTAAGGCACTTGGCTGCTAACCAGAAGGCTGGCGGTTCAAACCCACCAGCCACTCCTCGGAAGGAAGGTTGGGCAATCTACTTCCGTAGTGATACCTCCTCAGAAACCCAAGGACGGGTTGCTATGAGTCCTATCCTACTCGAGGGCAGTAAGAAAGGCCTGGTGATCTACTATCAAAAATTACCAATAAAAATAATATGGATGCAATCATAAGGATGGTGCAGGACGCAGCAACATTACCTTCTGTATGTATGAGGTCGTCATGAGTGGAAGCTGTATCCATGGCAACTAGCATTATCATTGTACCACACATTAGTGGCAGAAACAATGAGTTAAACATTCCAAAAATAATGCACCGAAACAAAGGGTTTCAATGGTGTTATCACTCCATTGCTGGCTTACTTTTTTAGCCATTTTTGTGCTTTCAAAATAATTCTAAATACATTAGCGAGGGAAATGAATGGACATAATTAAGGGTATTTCTAAATTTTTGCCTTCATTTAAAGTTATCTCTTGTAAACGTTTCTAGTGGAAAGTGGAGTTGGAAATGTACATTTCACAGTATATTGAGTTACTAAAATAGAGAAATACTTCCCAGTTGGTTGACAAATAGCTGAGGCCTTCCCCTGGGGCTCCAGGAGCTACTTACCATCCACCCACTGAAGGGTTAAGGCCTGGCCCTTTCTCATTGGTTGATGGCCCTGCCTGCTCAGTTATCCAATTTTTTAAATACAACCCGTGGGTAGAAGAAGTCATCAGGGTAAAATCTGCTTTCCTACCAACACTGAGATGGGAAAAGTCATTCCTCAGTAGAAAGTCAGGATACTGTAGGAAGGGTGCTGGGTGGTCAAACAAGAATGTTCTTGAGTGCCCTGGAGCTGATGTTCGACTCCAAGCATGTGGAAGAGCAGAAGTGCCCCCTAAGGTTTTCTTGGGTGGAGTAATCTTTATGGAAGCAGATTTCCAGGTCTTTTTTCTATGGTGCCGCTGAGTGGGTTCAAACCACCAACCACTTGGTTAGCACTTAGCCATTGTACCACCAGGGCCCCTTGTTCAAGACAGTGTTCATCAGATAATGGATAAGCGGATGGACAAGTGGCTGAAAAGTACTCATAGGAAGAAGGAAGTCAAGCAGACCACAGGATACATCACCCCATCCTCCATGGTAGGAACTTAAACTTTTCACTCCAGAGGACAGGGATGTTTAAAACAAGTTCCTCTTCCCCCTAAGCCCTTTGGGGCAGTCCCCCAACACTGTCCTGCCCCGCATCCAGGTTCTGTGGCTAGAGTGGAGGCAGGGACACCATGCTCCTTTGTGAGGCAATCTCAGTGACAAAGGTGCTATCTATGAGGTGAGGGGCTACCCCACCCCAAACTGTCTGGGTCAGGCAGACAGGTCCTGCCCTTCAACTCCCCAACACCACCTGCCCAGCCTAAGCTTTGCCATGTTGCTGCCACTGCTGGGAGCCTGTGCCCTGGTGGGGCCATTCCAGGGCCCAGAATGGGAGCCTGTGCGGGGCCTGCTCTCCCAGAAGGGCAGCTGCAAGGATCCCCGGTGCTGTGGCAACCTGCTCGTGCTGTGCCTCTTTCTGATCTGGCAGGTCCGGCACTATTGGCACCAGACCAACAAGACGCGTTCCAGCCTAAGGAAGGCCATCAAGGTGAGGGCTCCCCAATACCGCCACGCTCTTTCCCTGAGCATCATGCTTGGCTCAACTACTTGTTATCAAGACGCTGTGAAAACCAAACCCATCGCCACTGAGTCAATTCTAACTCATAGTGACCCTATAAGACAGAGTAGAACTGCCCCATAGGGTTTCCAAGGCTGTAGATCTTTATAGAAGGAGATTGCCTCATCTCTCTGTCAGGGAGTGGCTGGTGTATTTCAAACTTTGACCCATTTTTGAACAGCCGGGCACTTAACCATTGTGCCGCCAAGGCTTCTTCAAGATCCTGTCCAAGACACCAAACTCACTGCCGTTGAGTCCATTCTGACTCCTAGTGACCCCTCCTTGGGTTTCCAAGGCGGTATCTCTATGGAAGTAGGTTTCTGAGGCGGTATCTCTACAGAAGTAGATTGCCCAATCTTCTTTCTGAGGAGTGGCTGGTGGGTTTGAACCGCCAGCCTTCTGGTTAGCAGTCAAATGCCTTAGGCACTACGCCAACCTCCTTAGAGCCCTGGTAAAGAGCTCTGGTGGTGCAATGGTTAAGGCATTCAGCTGCTAACTAAAAGGAAGGCGGTTCAAACCTATCAGCCACTCCACAGGAGGAAAACGAGGCAATCTATAGCCTTGGGAACCCTATGAGGCAGTTCTACTCTGTCCTATAGGGTGAATCGGAATTGACCCCATGGCAGTGGACTCGGTTTGGTTTCTGGTTAACAGTCTGCAATACTGATATTTACCACTAGATGGCACTCTATGTGTCAAGTGATATGGCTAGTGAATGGGATGAAAATCAGGGACCGCTGAAAAAAAATCAACTACAGAAAAATGAACTGGAAGTGCTTTTAAGGCACCATGAACCCAGGAATCTGCAAATGTATCTCTGGCTGACTACAACCCAGGCTGCAGGCCCAGAAAATGAAATGCTTCTTCCCCCAGAAAGCACTCACCTTGATTTGTTCTCCAAGAGCTACAACCTGGCAGCGTCTGCCTTACTGTGAGCCGCATTCAAAGCAGTCTAACCTTGACTTACCATCCTGTGAGGAGGATGCCTTCAAGTACTGCTTCTTATTATTACCAAAATTAAACCAAACTCACCAAAATTAAACCAAACTCACCCCCATTGAGTTGATTCTGACTCATGGTGACCCCCACTGGGTTTCTGAGGCTGTAAATCTTGACGGAAGTAGATTGCCCCCTCTTCCTTCTGGGGAGTGGCTGGTGGGTTTGAAC
>NW_006921670.1:6620524-6651715 GCF_000298275.1 Orycteropus afer afer
AACAAACAAAACAAAACATGTTGGATGCCCTGAATACCAGAGATGGATCATGCTGGGCAAACTCAGACTGGTCAGGGACAATGTCACCCAGGGCCAAACCCAGGGGTCATCCTGGACTCCTCCATTGTCCTCATTGCACACATTCAATCATCAGCAAGTCCTATTGGCTTGACTTGCAAATCATATGTCCAATCTCCTCACTTTTCACAACCTCACCCTCCCACCTGGGTAGGGCTGCCATTCTGGCTAGTCCATCTGGACTGTAGCAACAGCCTGGTCCCCACTGTCTGGCTCACCAGCCAGTCCTCCACCCAGTAAAGAGCCATCTTTTACTTTTACTCAAAGGCCAGTATACATGCGTGAAGCATGAGTGTGCAGATCAGTGTGTTTCCCCCAAATGAACATGTCCACGTGCAGCACGCAGATTAAGAAGCTGAGCACGGCTTGAGCCCAGAAGGTCCCTTGCATCTCTTGAAGTTCCATCTATGTTGATTTTCAATGGCAGAGATTTGATTTGCCTGCATGGAATCCTACGGTTCCCACCACATGACGGGGTGATGTGTGGACATGCGTGGCTCTTCTGAATCTGATGTAAGCCCAACATTGTGTTTGTGATCCACAACAAACTCTAGAAATAGACCATCCTGATGCATGCCATGGCATGGACGAACCTTGCAAACATGAGCCAAAAGAGTCAGTTGCAAAAGGACAAATTCTGGGTGATGCCACTTACTCGACATAAGCAAATCCACAGAAACCAGAGCTCATTACTGGTTACCAAGGGTAGGAGGGAGGGAGAAGGGGGTTTGCTTAGGGAACGTGAATTTAAGGTCAAGGGGGGAAAAAGGGTTGGAAAAAGATGGTGGGAAAGGTTGCACAACATGCAGAAGGTAACCCACATTCCTGAACTGCACACACAGAAATGGTTGTGATGGCCTCTGTTTTGTGATTATATTTTCACCACCATAAAATTTAAAACAAAAGCAGCTCAGTGCACTTCCCTGTGCAAAGCTGCACTCAGAAACAAATCCAAACTGTCAACCACAACATGCATTTCTTGCTGACCTCATCTCTTAGAGGAGCTCTGGAGGTGCAGTGGTTAATGGCTGCTAACCAAAAGACTGGCTATTCAAACCCACCAGCTGATCCACAGGAGAAAGATGGGGCCATCTGCTTTGGTAAAAATTGACAACTTTGGAAATCCTATGAGAGCAGTTCCATGCTTCCCTCTAGGGGCGCTGTGAGTCAGAATTGGCTCCATCGCAGTGGGTTTGCTTTGGGCTTTGCTTCGGTAGACTGACCGCATTGGAAACCCTGTTGGAGCAGTTCCACTCTGTCCTCTAGGGGCGCTGTGAGCCGGAATCACTCCACGGCAGTGGGTGTGGTTTGGGCTTTGTTTCTGTGAAGATTGACAGCCTTGGAAACTGTGGGGCAGTTCCACTCTGTCCTCTAGGGGCGCTGTGAGTCAGCATTGACTCCACGGCTATGAGTTTGGTTTGGTTTCTGGTCATTCCCTAGGGCTTTCCTGACTGCTCCCTGCAGTCTGGCCACAGAACCTCGTTGCTGCTCCTGTGCACATGGCCTTGTTCTGTCCCCAGGGCCTTTGCACTGAATGTGTCCTCTGCCTATAATGCTCTTTCCTCAGATGCCACTTGATTTGCCCTCACTGCATTTAAGTCGAGGTTCCTGGCTGACACAAATGGTTTGCGCTCGACTATCAACCCAAAGGCTGGAGGTTCAAACCCACCCAGTGGGTGAAAGGCCTGGTGACCTGCTTCTGTAAAGGTGACCGCCAAGAAAATCATATGGGGCAGTTCTATTCTAGAACACATGAGGTAGCCAGGAGTTGGGATCAACTTGATGGCAAAGGGTATGGTTTGGTTTTGCATTCAGGTTTCCAGTCAAATGTCACCTTCCCCGAAAGGCCTTCATTGACCTGAGGGCTCTGTGTAAAGGGGAGACCCCACCCCCCACTCTGCTTTCTTTTCCATCAGAACACTTCAGTATCCAACATTCTGTTACATACTTGCTTACTGTCTTCCAAGCCTAGAACAAAACTCCTAGCAGTGACTTTGTTTTATTTATTTATGCAACCCCAGCACCTACAACAGTGCCTGGCCAGGAGTAAATGCTCAATAAATACATCTTGAGTGAATACTGTTCACCCTAAGGGAAAGGACTCCCCCCCTTTTTGAGTCCCAGCATCCTCATCTGGATAATAGAAGTTGTATCAGGTGCTCTGGTGGCACAGTGCCTAAGGCACTTGACTGCTAACCAGAAGGCTGGTGGTTCAAACCCACCAGCCACTCCTCACCTCAGAAGGAAGATGGGGCAATCTACTTCCGTAGTGATACTGCCTCGGAAACCCAAGGAGGGGTCGCTATGAGTCGGGTCCGACTCGACGGCATATAACAACAACAACAACAACATCTCAGATGGGTGAAGATTAAAAACCCACTGCCATTAAGTCAATTCTGACTCACAGCGCCCCTAGAGGACAGAGTAGAACTGCACCATAGGGTTTCCAAGGCTGTCAATCTTTACTGAAGCAAACTGCTACATCTTTCTCCCACAAAGCCACTGGTGGATCTGACCCACTGACCTTTTGGTTAGCAACCAAATACTTTAACCACCATGCCACCAGAGCTCCTTCGCTAATGTGTGTTCCAGGGCTTTGCTTCTCCATTCTCACCTACAGGTGCCATCACAGGAGCGAGCAGTTCCCTCCACGAGATGTGCCACTGCTTTTGGGCCAGCCTCTGAATTATTCATCAGTCCCAGCAAGCTTAGGGGCCTGGATGTCTGTGTGCAACGTTGGACACGGAAGCAGAGATGTGGGTACCGGAGGAGGCTCCAGGAATCGTGGGCCCAGTGCCCACTCTCCTGGCAGTGCTGGTGTCAGGGCCCACCTCAGGGCGCCCATGCCCCTTTGGAACCCATCTTTTGCTCCACCTCCTTTTCCAGCACCTGCCTGCTCCCTCAGGACAATTCCTGGGAAGCATGGCAGGTGCCCTGGTGTCTCAGTGATGGGCCCACCCACCTGAATTGTAAGCTACAGCCCCTTGCCCTGGAGATGTGTCAAAGGATGGAACAGCTAGTGGTCCACTCCCCAGGAGAGTTCGTGCCACTGGAAACTGTTACCACCATGCATTCCCAGCCCCCCACCATGTCCTCAGCTAACTCTCTCCCAAACCTTCCTTCAGCTCAGGGGCTGCAGTTCTGGTCCAGAGAGTTCCTGCCTGTTGCTTCCAACCAGCAACGGGCAACGCCCACGTGGAAGTCCTGGGGCTGCCCACAAGAGGCCCGGCCACTGGAGAGGGGGAGTCAGACCCCAGGCAGAGAAGAGGCTAGTGGAGAGAATCAGGCTCCAAGGCGGGGAAACCAGAGAGAGAGCAGGGCAGAGGATGCTGAAGAACCCCAGGGCTCTGGAAGGCAACTTCCAACAGATGCTGGAATGAAGGATGAGGCAGGGGCTGAGATCGCGGGGTGGGGAAACCAGAGACCAGTCATAAGTGAAACTGATGGAGAGAGCCTGACACCAGGGTGGGAGAGCCAGGACCAGACGGGAAGTGAGAATGAAGCCAAAACTCAGGAACTAGGGAAGAGAAGCCGGAGGGGGGCTGGGGGTGAGAATCCTCCTGAAACCCAGGCATACGGGGCAGAGAACCACCGGGAGTTAAGATGCAAAACTGATGCTGAGACCCAAACACCAGAGTGGAGGAACCAGGGTAGGAGCGGAGGCGAGGATGCTGTAGGGAGCCAAACCTTCGAGAGGAAGAACAAGAAAGAGGCCAGACGGGACAATGTGCGAGAGACTCAGGCCCAAGGACTGGGGAAGAGGGGCCAGACGGGAGGTGAGGATGGTGAGGAGGCCCAGATGCCAGAGTGGGAGAAGCAAGACAGTGATAGTGGTGCAGAAATCCAGGCAGAAAAGAGGAGGAATCAGGACCGAGCTGGAGGCAAGGATGCTGCGTATTTCCAGACATCTGGGAGGGAGAACCTGGGGGAGGCCAAAGAAGATAGTGGAGAGACCCAGGCCGTGGAGTGGGGGCAACAGGAATGGGCTGGAAGTGAGAATATTCCAGAGATCCAGACAGCAGAGTGGGAGAACCAGGATCAGGGTGGAAGTGAGAAAGCTAGTGGAGAGAACCAGGTAAAACTAAGAGTTGAAATTCTGGTGGGGCGGGGAAGCAAGAAGCTGGGCAAAGGTAGGCATGCAGGGGAAGCCCAGCTGTCTCAGAGGAAGAAACTCAAAGAGATTCGAGAGGAGGACTGGGTGGTGATCCAGGCACCATGGTGGGGAAGCCATAGAATGGTAGCAAGTGACAGTGACAGAGAATTTGAGGTATCGTGTTGGGGGGATCAGGGCCAGGCTGGAGGTGAGCACAGAGCAGACATTTGGGCGCCAGAGAAGAGAAACCAGAGAGAAGAGGGAGGTAAGGCTGGGGTGGAAACCTGGGCAGCTGAGGCAGATCACCAGGGACAAATAAGAGGTGACGTTGATACAGAGACTCCTCACCCAGGAAAGAGGAACTGGAAGTTTGGAGATGAGACGGGTGCAGACATGCAGGCCCCAGGGAAGAGGAGCCTGAGAGGGGTTCGCAGGGAGGATGGCAAAGAGGCCCAGGGACCTAGGGAAGAAAACGAGGGTCAGTTAGGAAGTGAAACGAATGGAAAGCTCCATGCACCAAAGTGGATGAACCAGGAGCATATTAGAAGCAAGGATGGAGCAAACATCTGGGCATTTGATGCAGAGAACCGGGGAAAACTAACAAGTGACATTGATGGGGAAGCCCATCCAGCTGGATGGAAGAAAGAGCAGCAGATTGAAGGTGAGGACACTGCAGACATTCAAACTCTAGAGAAGAGAAACCAGAGAGAAGCTGGAGGCGAGGGTGGTACAGAGACCTGGGCACCGGGGGAAGGAAATCAGAGTCACTCAAGAAGTGATAGTGACAGAAATGTCCATTTATCAGAGTGCAAGGACTGGGAGCAGATGAGAGGTGAGAACGGCACAGAAATTCCGTCTCCAGAGAAGCCACACCAAAAAGAAACTGGAAGCGGGGATGGCATAGAGACCCAGAGACCTGACGGGCAGAACCAGGCACAGTTAGAGAGTGGTGGAAAGACCTCTTGTCCAAAGTGCAGGAACTGGCAGCAGCCTGGAGGTGAGAACCGTACAGAGAACCAGGCATCAGAGAAGACAATCCAAAGAGAGGTTGGAAGTGAGGATGGGGCAGAGATCCAGAGACTGTCAACAAGTAAAGTTAATGGAAAGATCTACTCATCTGAGTTGAAGAACCAGGAGCAGATTGGAGGTGAGACTGATGCAGAAATTCAAATACAAGAGAAGAGAAACCAGAGAGGGACTGAAGGTGATCAGGCACCTGGTGGAGATGACCAGGGAGAGTTAAGAAGTGAAATGGATAGAGAGATCCAGACACAGGGGCGAGGGGACCAGAACAAGGTTGAAGATGAAGATGCTGCTGAAATCCGAGATGGAGGCAACCAGAGAAAGTGCAGAACTGAGGATGCAGGAGGACCTCAAGTAGCAAGGGACAGAAAGAAGAACCAGGTCAGAGGAAAGGATGGTGCTAAGGGAAATCTCCATGTTGACTGTGCTAGGGGTGAGGAGCGTGGGGACGGCAAGCACAGCCTAGCACAGCCCCCAGCCCTCACTGGCTCTGGTTATGGGGCCATGGAACAAAGACAGGCTATGGCCGGTAACAGTTTAGCCTCTGCTCCTCATCCTGAGATCAAGCACCTGCCCCATCAGGGTGGGGTCCTCCTGCTGGCCAGTGGGAAGGACAAGCATCTGACCAGTCGGGGCACAGCCCTTGCCAAGGAACACAGAGCAGGGGCCCAGACGGCCCTACCTGACTCCCACAGAGGTCAACGAAAGATAAAAGACGTGGCTCCAGGGAAGGCCTCCAGCCTGACTTGGGGACCCTGGAACCTTCAGTCAGGGGCCCCCGCCTGCCTATCTCAACCCCAAGCGGCCACAGCCTTTGTGGGCACTCTTGCTGCCCTCACCATCCAGCCCAAGGGGCCAGTCCTCAAGAAAAGCAAACAACTTCTCCTGGAGTCCCTCATGCGGCGGAAGATCGCACACTTGAAGTGGGGTCTCCCTCAGCGCATATTTGAGTCCTATTTGCACCTTAACTTATCAGGACCTTACCCACTGCCTGTTGCTGGGATGAGGCTCCCCGGATTATATACTGGTTATGAGTTTCAAGGACAGCAGAAAGGGCCTAAGCCACCAGAGGATCCGAGGAGGGTTCAACCCACAGGAAGAAAGAGCCCCAAACTTCCTACACAGACTAGAGCCCAGGAGAAGTGTGAACCATGCCGGTCAGAGCCGCTGGGCAGGCCCATCTACCTTGAAAAGCCTAGGAGAGCTAAGCCACCAGGTGGCGCCAGAGACTCACAGCCTATCCAGGAAGCGGTTCCCTCCAAGGGCCTGTTTTCTGCTTCCAGGCAGTCCGGGACTGAAAACGAGTCTGCAAGCTGGTGTGGCGGAGAGAGGGTACAAGAGCTTTCGAGTGAAACCTGCAGGAAGATGGTCAGGCCAGGAGTCTCCCAGATGGCAGAGAGGGCGCCCAGCAGAGAGGGGACCTCAGGCTCCAGGGCAGGCCACAACCACTGGAGGAAGGAGCAGCCTTCTTGGGAGGTCCCTAAGCCCCTCAAACGCAAACTGCAGCAGCCCACATCCTGGAAAAGAGGCAACCTGGAGCGGCCTTCCTCCTGTCCTGCGGAGCCTTCCAGCTTCAAAAAGAGTCTCCGATCTGCGGCAGCGAGGCTGAATGCAACCCTTCTGAGCAAGATGACCTGGTTCCCACAGCCGGCCAAGCCCCAGGACTCTGGCCCCTGTGCAAGCCTGCGGGATCCTGATCCTATCCTGCTTCCCAAAGCAGGGGACCCACCTACAGAGGAGAGCAGCGTCAAAGTTAGCACTTCTTTGGAGAGGGAACTTCACTCACCCGGTCACTGTGGTGCTGGAGCCTCTCCGCCCAGTACAGAGAGCCCCCAAGGTCAGGGGGCCCCTGGGAACCCAAATGGGTCCCCACGGAGTCCACCAGCTCCCAAGAAGTTTGTTTTTATGAAGCATTTGAGGTCTTTTCTGCTCCAGCTAGGCTTTAGAAAGTAGTCTGCAGCCCAGAGTCCCAAGGACATGGCAGAGAAGGCATGAGAGTGATCAGTTCACCCCCAAAGCCTCTAATAAAATTGGTTATTTGCCCTGGGATTTGAGTTCTTTGAGATGTTCTCTGAGTGTTCCTTTTTGTGGCGTGGCATACTTTGGAGGTAAAAGCTACTGGTACCCCATGGTTTTAAAGGCCTGAGGGCTGTGGGTCGGTCCAATACTATCTCCTGAAACACCTCCCTTCCCCAGCTCCTCACAGTACGGACCACTGGGGTTTCTGTCAGGGTCCTGTCCTGAGCTAATCCTGCCTGAGGCATGACAATCAACCTCAACGACTTTAAGGAGGGTTGGGCTCAGCTATTATTCAGGTTTTTTTGGTTACAAGGAAGGGAGCAGATCCTTGGACATCTGTGCTACTTTTCTGCCTCTGACCCTCAGCCCCATGGCTGGGTGTCTGTTGCTCATGAACAGACCTCATGGGCAAAATATCTCTACCTCTTTTATTCTCAAGTACAGTAGCCATAATAACTACCTGTTGTTCTGTCTGGCCCACCTATGGGAGTCTTGAGGTCAATCACTTGTTTTAATCAAGTCTGAAACTTCTGAGCCAATTAGCATTGTGTCTTGTGATACACAACTACATTGTGTCTTGTGATGCTTCAACAAGTGGACACTGAGGCTCAAGGGCATAATTCAGTGGGGGAGCTGGGACTTTAATTCAAGCTCTTTCTTTCCCTTCCTTTCTTCTCACTTATCTTTTTTTTAAAAAAAAAAAAATTAATTGTAAAAGTCATAAATGCTCATGAAAGGGAGTTTAGAAAATTCAGAAAAATAAAAAATAATCTATAATCCCACCACCCAGTCAATATTAGGATGTGTTTTCTGCCTGGTTTTATTTTTCTGCATTAAATACCCATTACCACTCCTTGGAAGGAAGGCTGAGCAATCTACTTCTGTTGTGATACTGCCTCTGAAACCAAGGAGGGGTCGTTAGAAGTCGGGGCTGACTCAATAACACATAACAACCACCACCACCACCACTGAGTTGATTCCTCCTTGTAGCGACCCTATTGGACAGTAGAATTGCCCCACAGGGCTTCCAAGGCTGTAATCTTTACAGAAACAGACTATCACAGTCTTTCTCCCATGGACAGCTGGTTCTAACCGCTGACCTTTTGGTTAGCAGCCAAATGCTTAACCAGTGGGTTGCTGCTGTCTGTAAATTTCTGCCTATCTCTATTATAACATTTACAGGAGCCCTGGTAGCATGCTGGTTTGAACCCACTAGCCACTCCATGGGAGAATGATGTGGCAGTCTACTTCTGTAAAGATTACAGCCTTGGAACCCCTATGGGAGTAGGTCTACTCTGTCTCATAGTGTCGCTGTGAGTTGGAATCCACTTGGTGGCACTGGGGTTATTATAGCACTTAGACTGTGGTAGGTAGCCCCTAAGATGGCTCGTGTGTAGTCCCCTCCTCTAGAATGTGGATTGGACCTAGTGACTCATTTCTGACAAATCGAATAGGTTACAAAACGGTTGTGGCTTCCATCTCGGGCACCCTCTCTTGTTCCCTTGCTTGCTCACAGACTTCATGTTGTGATTGGCCCTATGGAAAGGCACATGCGGCAAGGAACTGGGGGAGGCCACTGAACAACAGCCAAAGGGGACCTGAGGGTCTCAGCCCAACAGTGTGCATGGAACTGAATCCTGCTACCAACAGCAAGAGTGACCTTGGAAGCAGCTCCTTCAACCCCAGTGAGCCTTGGATGACTGCAGCCTCAGCTGACAGTGTGACTGCAGCCTCATGAGACACCTTCAGCCAGAGGCCCCTGGCTAAGCCATACCTGGATTCCCGAACCACAGAAACTAGGAGACAATGTTTGTTGTTTTAAGTTGCTAAATTTTGGGAATGTATTAGTTTCTTATGGCTGCTGTAAGAAATTGTCACAGACTTGGTGGCTTCAAACGATAGAATTTTACTTACCCCCAGTTATGGAGGTCAGAAGTCCCAAACCAACATGTCAAGAGGGCTGTGCTCCCCACAGAGACTCTAGAGGGCAGTCAGTTCCTTGCCTCTCCTGGCTTCTGGTGGCTCCAGGCATTTCTCAGCTTGTGGACCTATCACTCCAATTTCTCCCTCTGTGATCACAACGTCTCCTTCTCTTCTATGTCTGTCCTGTGTTTCTTATAAAATGTCATTAGATTTAGTACCCACCAGTATGTTGTTGTTGGGTGCCATTGAGTCGTCTCTGACTCACAGCAACCCCATGTACAACAGAACGAAACACTGCCCCATCCTGTGCCAGCTTCATAATCCTTGCTATACCTGAGCCCATCATTGTAGCCACTGTGTCAACCCATCTCCTAGAGGGTCTTCACCTTTTTTGATGACCCTCCATTTTACCGAGCATGATGTCCTTCTCCAGGGAATGGTCCCTTCTGACCACATGACCAAAGTAGGTGAGACGCAGTCTGGCCATTCTTGCTTTGAAGGAGCATTCCAGCTGCACTTCCTCTAGGACAAATTTGTTGGTTTTTCTGGTGGTGCATGGGACTTTCACATGTATACTCCAGGATGATCTCTCATCTCAAGATTCTCAATTCATCTGCAGAGATCCTTTTTCAAATAAGATAACAGATTCTGGGAACTAGGATGTGGACATATTTTTCTGAGGGCCGACTTTCAAACTATACACAGGGTGATTTTTGTAATGCAGCAATTGATTGTTGTTAGGTGCTGTTGAGTCGTTTCCAACTCATAGCGACCCCATGCACAGCAGAACGAAACACCACCCGATCCCACGCCAGCTCCATGATCCTGCTATACTTGAGCCCATTGTCGCAGCCACCGTGTGCAGCAACTAATAGTTAATACATATGTGTTGGTGTTATTGGCTGCATAGAGTCACCCTTGACTCACAGTGACCCCATGCACATTTTCCCATAATATCTTTTTTTCTCAAAAAACATTACTTCATAATATTCCACTCAATAAAAAGTCCTTGCTTTTAATACCACATAATATGGATGAACTTGGAGGACATTATGCTGAGTGAAATAAGTGAGTCACAGAAGGACAAATATTGTACTAGTCCACTATTGTAAAAAGTCAAGGAAAGGTTTTATACATGGAAGGAAACTTTCTTTATTGGTTACAGGGATGGGAGGGGAGGGGAGGGAAAATTCCTAGATAGGTTAGCAGGGGTGGGGATATATATATATACACAGAAACCAAAGATTATTAATGGTTACCAGGGGTAGGAGGAAGCTTTTGTTCGTGGGATGTTGAATTTATGCTAATGGTGGTGGAACATTTTGGAAAAGAATAGTAATAATTGTGGCACAACATGAAAAATATGTTATCAACATCCCTGAGCTGTAAATGTGGAAATTGTTATGTTGGCGAATGTCTTGTGTATGTTTTCACCACAATAAAAGTAAAAAAAGTTACTGCTTTCCAAACTATTTTATGGAAAGCACCTTTTCCACTAAGTTACATACATGGTCTGTGAATGTAGAAAACACCTCTTGAACTTAACTCCTTTAAGATTGTTGGGCAGGTAAGTCCATATTGATTGATAGATTAGTTTTGTTGGCGAAATATTTTCTCTTCACTATCTTTTGTACCCTCACGAAGTCTCAGGTAGTGTAGCCCTTTGTAAGATGATATTTTATGGGAAGCGTCTTAAATTCTTTGAAAGGTGTCATGTAAATTTAAGGTAATGATAGTAACTCGTGATATTTATTTTTAAAGAGTTTTATATTATAAATGGGTTGTTTCCTTTCTTTTTTCAAAGCTAATGACAGCTTCTTTATAAATGGTTTTCAACTTTCAGTGTGGTGAAGGGAATCCCTGAGGGTTCTAAGAGCAAATCCCTTTGGGCTTCGTAGGACACGTTCCAGAATCTGGGCGCCAACACCCGTCCTCAAGGGCCGCTGCTCGCCCAACCCAACACCCGCCCCCCGGGGCCGCTGCTCGCCTGAGGGTGCATAGTACTAGATCCGCGCAGGCGCATTACACACACACACACACACACACACACACACACACACACACAGTCGCAGTCTTCTAAGTGCGCTTGCGCACTAACTGCGCGGGAAAAGCTGCCGCCGCGCCGGAGTGCGAGCTGGGGTGGCTGAGAGGGTGATGTCTGCGGGTCCTCTGGGGCCGGGGAGAGACGAAGAGGCGGCGCTGCTACTCGAGAAGTCCCATTATCGGCACGACCCGTGCTGGCTGCTGCCCGTGCCCCCGCGACTCTGCCTTGCCTGCGCGTTGGAGCTGCTGCCGGAGCCCGGCGTGTCGGTGCGGGGCGCCCCATCCCCCTGGCGAACCTGGCCCAGGCCTTCCCCTCACCAAACACGGCCGCCGCGCTCCCTAGCAGCCTCTTGGCCCGGGCTAAACGCCCCTGAAACGAAGCCAGGCCCACTCGCTTTGTTAAAGTTGCTCCCTAAACTTGTCCCTTTCACCTGACTGACCCAAGCTTCGTCTTCTGAGGCCCTGCTCTGGGCCAACGTAGCCCCTTTCCGAACCAGGCCCTGCCCTCTGGGAGTGCACTCCCTCCCGCCCAGCGCCCCACCGAGCTTCACTGGCACCGGTCCTGCCAATTGCTGTTGGTGTCTCCATTTCTGCGGGATTTCGCCTTAGCACAGACTCGCTCCCACCTCAGTCCCCCCTCAGCCGGGCGCACATGCAGTGAGGCTTCTCGTTCCCTTCAGATGTCTGAGGGTGTCGGGCTGGAGGAGGGGGTGGCTTGGCCTCTGTAATACGGCAGGATGGAGGGGTGGAAGTGAGAGCCGGGCGGAAGGGGGTGAATGGGAAGAAAACCTGTCTGATAGGCACAGTTGGCTGAAACGTGGGTTGCCTGTTCCCTCAAACCCCCATCCGTTTTTTCAGACCTTCTCCTTTATGGAGCCATCCAAGAAGAGTTTGGGAGATCGTTTTTCCTGTTGCTGAGGGGAATTCATGCCTTGGGAAGGGGTGTTGGACTAGTCAGTGGTTCTCAAACCTCTCGATCTCAGGATGACTTAAAGTTTTAAAAATTATTGAGGACCCTGAAGAGCTTCTATTTATGTGGCTTATAGCCATTGATATTTACTTAATAGAAATTAAAACAAAAATTTAAATAGCTATTAATTCATTAAAAATCATAGTAAATCCATTAGATTGTGACATAAGTAATTTTTAAAATAAAAATAACTATACATCCCCTCCAAAAAAAACCATAATGAAAATAGTGGTTTTGTTTTATATTTTTTGCAATTCTCTTTAATGTCTGATTTTATAGAAGATAGCTGTGTTCTCATCTGTTTCTGCATTCAGTATGTTGCAATATCACATGTCATGTAGCCTCTGGAAAATTCTGCTGTATGCTTGTGGAAAAAGCAAATAATGTTTTATTATGGAAATCATTTTGATCTTATGGACACCTGAAAGGGTCTGGGGACCCCAAGGATCCCAACACCACGCTTTGAGAAATTCTGGGCTAGTTAATAATCCTTGAGGTTTCATTATGGCCACAAATTCTGAGGTAACTATTCTTAGATGGGAAGACAGGGATACAGAGATGAATAAGACAATGCACAGGAGAGAAAATAATGGAACACGTTACTGGAAATTTAGGAGATGGACATATTGTTTGTGGTCAGGGAATTAACAGTAAGGAGGGAGATTAGGAAGACTATTCGAGGAGGAAGGATTCAAATCAATTGTGAAAAGATGGGTGATCTTTGGCCTGGAGAGATGGGGTAGCTGGTAACAGTAAGTAGTATCAGTATTAGCTGTGATGAGTTTGGGGGATAATCAGCTTTGAAGGGAAGTTGTGGGAAGTGAGATTTGAGATCAGTTCCTTGAAGTGTTTGAATCCAAGTGATCAAGTAAAGGGAAGTCATTGAGATTTTTTGAGCAGCTCATTTAGAGCATTAGCTAAATCTATTAAGTAGGATGAATTTGAAGGAAAAATGGGAGACTTGCAGTGGTACGGATAAAAGGCAGTAAGAGATGCAACTTCTCTACCTTTTATTAAATGCACTTTTTTTAGCCTTACCCCTTGGAAGGGGTGATGTAATCAGCTGTTCCTGTGTTCCTGTTCTATCCTGAGTGCTCACCCCATTTTTTGACCTACCTTTTGCTATTGTCTTGAGTACTTTGCACACTACTCTCCAGTTCCCTGTACAGGGAGATGACTTTAGCGTGACGGTTTATGTCTGTCTAGAGTAGCAAGGTACATTTATTTTCTCTACCTACCTCTGTGAGGCTCTTGTGCTATAAGTTCCCCCAGACAGTTTACCTAGGAAAGGGCACTGACCTTGGACAAGACTAGATTTTGATCTGAGTCTTTGGAAAAGTCTCCGAGCCTCCGTTTTCTCATCTCCAAAACCATGATGATGATATCTGTTTTTCCTTGCTTCACTAACTTACTAGATATATATGAGCTGGTGGACAAAAGAGTGACTTGTGAATAGTACAAAAAACTAAACTCATTGCCACTCTTTTAAAGCCAGGGTGTGCCTTCAAAAGTCTAAGTATTTGATGTAGAGGGTAGAATTTAGCTGGGACATTGCTTAAAGCTGGTATTAGTTTTAGACTTCACAGTGAGCCTTTGTGGGTTTGTTTTCTCTTTTAACCATTAACCACTCCCTATTTATCCTTCTGTACTCCAAGGACTATTATGCAGTGATCCAACTCATAGTGACCCCTCTTTGGGTTTCCGAGGTGGTATCACTATGGAAGTAGACTGCCCAACCTTCTTTCCGAGGAGTGGCTGGTGGGTTTGAACTATTAGCCTTCTGGTTAGCAGTCAAGTGCCTTAGGCAGTACGCCACCAGAGCTCCTTGTGAGTGCTATGTAAATATAGGATGTTAGTACCCTCAACCCATGTATAATCCTCCATATGAACATGTGGATGCCTGTGTGTAAATAATGCTCCTTGTCAAAGACCTTCAGTAAGTATGGAACTTACCATAGTTTAGACGATTCTTCCAGTGCCACCTTGTAATTATATCTGGGAATTGCAATTGCTTGGGTTCAATATGGTTGAGAGTTGGTTGCTATTAAAGAATTTTTTTCTTTCTCCCTCAAGTTGGTACGCAAGAAGCACGTGCTGTCCTGTTTACAAGATGCTCTTGTAAGGCACACCTCCCTCATCACGCAGCTGGTGGCTCAGGACCAGAGAGTCTGCGTTCACTTCATAAGCATGCTTTTTGGTGAGATTAAAAGGGACGCTTGGCATGAATTTTACATGTGTCTGTTTTTGGGGTCTTGGAGAAACAAAATAGATTTTTTATAGTTTATTAGAAAATTGTTTTGTAATAATGGTGAACAAATGACCCCTTTAATAATATATAAGGAGCTCTGGTAGCATAGTGGCTAAAGCACTTGACTGCTAACCAGAAGGCTGGCGGTTCAAACCCACCAGCCACTCCTCGGAAGGAAGGTTGGGCAATCCTACTTCCGTAGTGATACTGCCTCGGAAACCCAAGGAGGGGTCGCTATGAGTCGGGGTCGACTCGATGGCACATAACAACAACAACAACAATAATATATAAGATGTATTATATAGTAACCAGCTTCACTGGAGCTAAGAGGTTAGTAAAAGTGTGAAGATGAATATGGGAAATCAATGAGCCTTCAGAGTCAAGTATGTATGGTCTTTGCATGGGATCTTAGTACATCTTAGGTCTGGACTGGAGTCTGCTGACCTGGGTGTAACCCTGATAAGTCACCCTTGTCTCCTGTGCCTTAGTTTTTTCATTTGTAAAATGAGATGGATTAAATTTTATCTCAGGTCCTTTCTTTTAATATGATTATAATGTCCTATGGAATCAGCATTTTTGGGAGAAAGGGAGGTATTATGGATTGAATTATGTCCCCACAAAATACATGTTGTAAATCTTAACCTTTGTGCCTATGGTGAGGAGCCCTGGTGACACAGTGGTTAAAGCACTCAGCTGCTAACCAAAAGGTCAGTGGTTCAAAGCCACCAGCTGCTCTGTGGGAGAAAGATGTGGTATTCTGCTTCTGTAAAGATTTACAACTTTGGAAACCTCGTGGAGCAGTTCTATTCAACTCGAGGATGAGTTTGTTTATTTTTTATTTTTTTGTATACTTAAAGTGCTTACTCTTTTAAAGCCAGGGTGTGCCTTCAAAAGTCTAAGTATTTGATGTGGAGGGTAGCATTTAGCTGGGACATTGCTTAAAGCTGGTATTAGTTTTAGACTTCACAGTGAGCCTTGTGGGTTTGTTTTCTCTTTTAACCATTAACCACTCCCTATTTATCCTTCTGTACTCCAAGGACTATTATGCAGTGTGGAAGATGGGAGTACAACAGACCTCTGTATTGAAGGTGAGGTAAAGCTGTATACCTAGCATTTGAAGCTGGGAATATTAGCCTGAGTTGCAGTTGTGGTTATCTGAGACCTTGGTGAAAGGGTCTACTTAGAGACAGAGACAGATAACTCAATTAGTTGTCAATCATTAATTCTACATGTCTTTATTGGGTACCTACTCTATGCCTATATCACATTCAAGGTATACATAGGTGAATTAAGACATGGCCCCTGCCTTCTAAGAGCTTATAACCTGGAAAAGTAAGTAACTAGACTTGATAAGTACTACTACAATGACATGCACAAAATATTTTTTTTAATTACATTATATTGATTGGTTGGAAGTTGCTTGCGCATGATGTTGTCGTTAGGTGCCATCGAGTTGGCTCTGACTCCTGGCAACCCCATGTACAACAGAATGAAACACCACCCAGTCCTGCACCATCCTCACCATCTTTGCTATGCTTGAGCCATCATTGCAGCCACTGTGTCAATCCACCTTGATGAGGGTCCTCCCCTTCTTTGCTGACTCTCCACTTTACCAAACATGATATTCTTCTCCAGGGAATGGTCTGTTCTGACAACATGATCAATGTAGGCGAGACGAAGTTTAGCCATTCTCGCTTCCAAGGAGCATTCTGGCTGCACTTCCTCCAGGACAGATTTGTTTGTTCTTCTGGCAGTCTATGGTATTTTCAGTATTCTTCACCAATACCACAATTGAAATGCATTGACTCTTTTTTGATCTTCCTTATAGTGGCTAAGGCACTTGACTGCTAACCAGAAGGCTGGCAGTTCAAACCCACCAGCCACTCCTCAGAAGGAAGGTTGGGCATTCCTACTTCCGTAGTGATACTGCCTCGGAAACCCAAGGAGGGGTCGCTATGAGTCGGGGCCGACTCGATGGCAAACAACAACAACAACAACAACAAATTAACTTTCAAGCTCTCACATGCATATGAGGCAATTGAAAATACCATGACTTGGGTTAGGCATACCTTAGCCTTCAAAGAGACATCTTTGCTCTTCAGTACTTTAAAGAGGCCTTTTGCAGCAGATTTTCCCAGTACAACATGACTTACACATAGGTAGTGGTTAAAGCTGTGGAAGTACATGCGTTTACTTACAAATAGCTTATAAAGGAAGAAGGCAATAGAACTGTCATGGGGGGATTCCAGCAGAGAGTAAGAATTGTATCAGTTAGGGTCCAGTCAGGAATCAGAAACGATACCAGTTATTTGAACAGAAAAAACTAAAGAATTTTTACAGAGACTTACTATATGACCCAGTAATTCCATTCCTAGGTATATACCCAAAATAATTAAAAACAGGAACTCAAATATTTGTACACCAATGATCATACTAGTGTTATTCACAGTAGCCAAAATGTGGGGATAACTCAAATGTCCATCAGTGGATGAATGGATAAACAAAATGTGGTACACACATACAATGGCGTGTTATACTGTTAAGGAAGGTATGGTGATCCCTGAGAATGAACCTTGAAAACACTATACTAAGTGAAATAAGCCAGATGCAAAAATAAATGATCCCACTATATGATATAGCTAGAACAGGTAAATGCATAGAGACAGAAAGAAGATTAGCAGTTAATCAGGAGCTGAGGTGTGGGGAGAAAGGGGAGTTACTGCTTAATAGATACAGAGTTTCTGAAAAAGTTTTGGTAATAGATACTGGTGATAGTTGCACAATGTTATGAATGTTTTTTAACATCACTGAATTGTACAATTTAAAATGGTTAAAATGGCATATATATATATATACATATATATATATATATATATATATATATATATATTTATTTATTTATTTAAAATAATTATTAACTAGGTAACTGAAGGGGAGCTCTGGTGGTGTAGTTCCTAAAGCATTTGCTAACCAGAAGGCTGACGGTTCAAATCCACCAGCCACTCCTCAGAAGGAAGGTTAGGCAATCTACTTCCATAATGATACTGCCTCGGAAACCCAAGGAGGGGTCACTATGAGTCAGATCTGACTCGATGGCAGTGGGTTTTTGGGTTTTGGGGTAACTGAAGAGGTGCAAAGAGAATACCAGGTTTTCACAGAGCTAGTAGCAAACACAGAAAGCAGCTCCCATCGCCAGGGCTGGGGAAATAAAGAGAAGAGGTTGGAATTATTAAAACTTTGAAGTTTGGGGGGGGGGGGACTACTGGCTGGGACCCAGACTTCTGAGGAAAGGCATTGACCAATTAATGCTGGTGTCTTCAGGGAGGAGGGATGCAGTGAGGCTGGATCTGCAAAACTGCAAACTAGACTCAGCTGCTCATAGGGGAAGACACTACCACTGCCAGAGTGAAGAGGTATTAGGGTGACATTCATAGGTATAAAGTAGAAGGAAACAAACAGGAAGCCCAAAGAAGGAGTGAGACCCTTCTTCCTATAGCCTTGCCATCTCTTTGTAGTGCCCATTATTGGCAGAGCCTAACTGTGGGCCATCTAGGAAAGCAGAAATGTGGTTTTCAGAGTTCTAGCCACAGTATCCCAAAACAAAGTACAGAAGGGTGAATTTTGAGCTGAGAGACAATAGCAAAATGGCTGATTCTGTCCATTCTTTTGACTAATTTTCATCCTCACACACCTTTCTAGACACGTTTGAACTTCCATAGAACAACATAAATAACTCCGTTTGTGCCTAACAAGATACATCTATCTTTTATACGTATCTTTCATATAAAAAAAGCTATTTATCTCCAAGATAAGGAGATGGCAAGTTCAAATAATAATTATATTTATTTCTGAAAGACAGTTATATTATCCATATTATCCATCTCAGGGTCATGATAGTTAATTTTCAACTTCAGTCACAGTTCCCATCTCAATGTTCTGTTTTCTGCATAATAAATGATAAAGTTAGCTTTCAACAAAACTTGTACAGATAATAAAGACAAGGAGAAGCAGAGAGGAAAAAAGAAAATATATACAAATCATACACACATACATACACACGTTCATTTCCATAACTGGTCACAAGCCTGTAGTTAATATTTTTAATTTCTTTCTTTCTTTACCCATTCCATATATCCTTTGCCCTCAGCAAGGATCACAACTGGTTGAGATTTTTGCCAAGTTGGGAATAACCCAAACCTTCATTTTGAAGGGTCTGAATCTTCAGTGGTCCTGCTTTTTTTTCAGGTTGCTATAGTTTTACATTCACTTTTGCTATTAAACATGGAAGTACTAGGAGCTTCCCCAGAGAATCCTTGATTCCAGACATAGTCCTCCCTGACTTTATTGTTCAAAGCAACCCAATTTCCCCTGGTTATCAAGATCAGTTACTCCAGGTGGTAGAGTAATCTTTTCTTTGCCTATTGGCTCAATGGCATAAAGAGCTCTAAATGGCCAGATGGTAGTTTCAACTTCTAATTCAACAGAACTATTGTGTTCTTTCATGGAAGCACCCTTCCCTTAGAAACCAAGACCTTTAGCCCTTTCAAGACTGAGTTATTTTCTACTTGCATTTTTTGGTTGAAATCATGTGTTTTCAGTTATGGAAGTAATTTTGAATGAAATTAAAAAAATTTTTTTTGACGTAATATGGATTTTGGTACAATTAATGGGACATATATGAGGGGGTCTTTGGTCCTGGGGTTGATGGGATGAGGCCCATTTCTTCAGATTCATGCAGTTATATAGCCCCCCACACCAGATGGCAGCCCATACTACAAGTGGGATAGCGGCTTCCCACTAAACTCCAGAAGAGGGAAATGTAGGTGGGTACTCTGTCCCATGGATCACAAAAGGGTTAAACCAGCAGAGCTCAAAGTTGTGGAGTTCTAGAGGAAGATTGCAAGACTGGAGAGAGAAGAAGCACTTTCTCCTTCCTTGCTGTTTCCTGTTTCTGTGAGTGTTCTAGAATGAGTCTTTACCTGGCAGGGTAGAGCAGTCCCACAGCAGCAGCTGAATCTAGTTTGCAGCTTTTCCAGCACTTGCAGAGCCAGCTTCATCTCCTTTTCTCCTCAAAGACACCAGAAGAATCATTGATGGGTTTGCAGCTAAGAGATAATATCCTAATAATTGACATAAAACCTCAGTTTTACTTCTGTTTTCTAGTATTTAAAAGAGCAGACTTAAAGGAGGAAAAAGTACCCATCCAAAACCACTGGTGTTAAGTTGATTTGATTTCAACTCATAGCAACCCTATAGGACAGAGTAAAATTGCCCTATAGGGTTTCCAAGGCTGTAAATCTTTATGGTAGCAGATTGCTACATCTTTCCTGTGGAGGAGTTGGTGAGTTTGAAATGTGACCTTTTGGTTAGTAGCAAGGTACTTTAACCACTGCACCACTAGGGCTCCTGGAATAAAATAAAGATAATGTAATGTAGTTTTTAATCCTGGCTTCACAGATAACTCACCTGGGGAATTGAAAAAAATATATATACAGGTGCTTGTACTTTCCCTCTAGAGGTTCTCATTTATTGGTCTAGGGTGGAACTTGGGCTTTGCTATTTTTTAAAGTCTCCTAGTGATTCATGATGGAGCTCTGATGGTGTAATGGTTAAAGCATTTGGCTGCTAACCAAAAGGTAGATGTTCGAACTCATCAGCTACTCAATGGGAGAAAGATGAGGCAGTCTGCTTCCATAAGATTTAAAGTCTTAGAAACCCTGTGGGGGCAGTTCTACTCTGTTCTGTAGGGTCACTCTGAGTCAGAATTGACTCAGTGTTGGTGGGTTAATGATTCAGGAGCCTTGGTAGCACATTAGATAAGTGCTTGACTACTAGCCAAAAGTTTGGTGATTTGAGACCACCCAAAGGCACCTCAGAAGACAGGCCTGGTGATGTGCTTTCGAAATGTCACAGCCTTGAAAACTCTGGAGCAGTTCTGCTCTGCATACATGGGGTCACCATGAGTCAGGATCTACTCAACAGTAATTAACAACAGGTGATTCTAATATGCAGCCTGAGCTGAGAGCCACTAATACAAAACATGAAGAAGCCAGAAATCCTTTGGTTTGGGTGTGGACACATAGTTAAATGGGGGAAACAGAAAAGACTAATACCAGTTAATAATAATAAACCACTGCCCTGCACTGACTCGGAATAGAAGGGCTATGAAAGGTGAATTCCAGTTGGGCGTTGCTTCTGGTCACTGATGCTATTGTTTCCTCAGTCCTTATCCAGCTTATAACTCAGCTGAAGCTGGAGCAGACCCTCCATTGCCTGTTGGATGAGTGCTACAGAGAGGTCAGTAAATAGCAGTGGGTTCTTAAGCATCCCTCAAACTCTCCAGGTGTCAGAGCTGGGCCGACCTCTTCTTTAGGGAAGTAGAGGGACTGAAATCCAGAGAGGAAAAGGGACTCACGTGCTTGACGTGTCTTGGGTTGGTATCAGAGCCAGAGTTAGGGCCTGGGCCTTTTGCTCTTGTCCTGAACTGTTCCTCACCCTTCCAGTCTCGCAAATGCTACCTCCCTGTGGTGAAGTCACGTCCTTCTGGCACAGTCATTCTATGGCCCATTCTCTATATCCTCCTGGATGCAGTATCGATTTTCTTTGATGAATATATCAAGGAAATATGTCCACTACATCTTGATTTAGTGTTTTCAGTGTTATATGTTACTTTGTACTGAAGGCATTTGCCTTTACCAGCGTTAAGGTTAAGCATTGGGTGGGTATGTTTAACCTGCTTTTTTTCATTGTAGTCAGAGATATGTAAACACACAGCTTTTGGATTGTGTTAAGATTTAGGAGTAATATCAGAATCTTTTTATTTATGTTTCAAAAGGAAGACAAATGTTTATATTAAAACCATCATTTAACATTCAGGGGCAAAGTTATGAAAACTTCTTAATCATAACCAGACACTTTGAGAGAATGAATTTCTGGGCATGGGGGCTCAGGACCATAGATAGTCTTGAGGACACTAAGGTCAATAAGCATAAAGTAGTCTACAAAGTCAATATTCTACATCCTAGTTTGGTGAGTAGCAACTAGGGTCTTAGAAACTTGTGAACATCCATCTAAGGTGCAACTCTTGCTCTTTCCCTGTCCGGATCAAAGAAGAGTATACAAGATCAAAGACTCAAGGAAACAATCCAAAGGACTAATGGACCACATGGACACCAGCCTCCATGACCCTGAGACTAGAAGAACTAGATGGTGCCCAGCTATCACTGCTGACCTCTGAAAGAGATCACAATAGGAGGTCCTGGATAGAGTGGGAGAAAAATGTGGAACAAAACTCAAAAAAGACCAGGCTTACTGATCTGATGAAGACTGGTGGAATCCCTGAGACCATGGTCTTTGGATACCCTTCATATCGGGGAATCCCCATGGTTCAACTTTCAGCCAAATGATAGACAGGCCTATAAGGTGAACAGTAATACCAGGAAAGTATATACAGTCAACCATATGAGATGGAAAGGGCATAGAGCTAAGAAGAAGGCAGGAAGGGATGAGAAAGAAGGATGAAGGGAAATGGTAAGCACAGAGAGGAAGTGAGGAAAATGTTGTTACATTGTGGGGATTGCAATGAATGTCACAAAACAATGTATGGAATTATTGAATGAAAAACCAATTTACTTGGTAAACTTTCACCCAAATCACAATTGAAAAGAAAAAGGAACATTGAATTATTAAAATGATTCCCCATGATGTGATAAGAAGATTAAGGTGGGATGCAACACCCGTTCACCCCATCACAGCTCTGATTGATGTAAGGGGAGTTTCCCTGGGGTGTGGCCTGCAACACCTTTTATTTTACAAGAGATTAAAAGAGAGAGAATCAAGGGAGAAGGGGGACATACTACTACAAAGAAGGAACAGTCAGGAGCAAGCACCCCCTTCGGCCCCAGGGCCCCTGCTCTGGGATCCTTCTAGAACCAAGAAACACAGAAAGAGAAAACCTTTCCTTAGAGCCGGCACTCTGAACTCAGGCTTCTAGGTTTCTAAACTGTGAGAGAATAAATTTCTGTTTGTGAAAGCCATCCACTTAGATATTACTGTTACAGCAACACTAGAGAACTGAGACACCTATTGACTCTGCCTGTAAAGCATCAAGCATACAGCCTGGCACAACATAGACAGTATTCAGAAACAACAGTAGTAGTAGTAGTAGTAGTAGTAGTAGTAGTAGTAGTAGTAGTAGAAGGAATAGCAGTACTACTAATAATTTTTGCAGTGAGCCAGCGTTCTGTCTTTATGACATCCCAACTCTCACTCTCCAGTTTCTAGTTCAGTAGGAGGCAAATATCATTTTAATTTGGTGTAATAAACATGTACTCAGCTAGGTACTGAAGACTCAGAGGAATTGGGCTCAGTCCCTGCCCCCTGGGGGTTCTCAGTATAAGTGGGGAGATGGACATGTACTCAGTCAATGAGGCTGGCTGCTGATGTGAGAGGCACACCCAGTACAGGTGTTGGTGAGGGTAGGCAAGATAAATTTTGGTGGAAGATCTGCCCTGATCCTAATTTACACAGTGGAGTGTGTTCACTTTCTGCAGCTGTGTAACATGCCCTCCATGCGAGGCAGCCTGGCCACTCTGACGCTTCTCGGCAAGTTGGTGGATGCCATCCCTGCTTTGGCAGACATGCTTGTAATGGAGCACAGTGAGTGACTGTGGGGAGGGGCTGCCATGACCCTTTGCCTGTTTTGAACACTCTTTCATCTGGGTGGCCTGTTCACTGTGTAATCAGTTTCCCCATGTGCAAAATCTGTTCTATGTTGGTCAATGAAAAAGGTCAGTTTTTTGACTCTTGGTCTTGTGCTATTTACATTCATTTTTTAAAATCCAAATAATTAAGTACCTGCTAAGAACCTTTCTTTTTAGTGGAAGGAGAAATCAATTCTGGAATACAGAGGCACTTTTTTCCTGTCAGCAAAATGCAAATATCTCACAGAGGATTTATCCAAGGGCAAATAAGTTAACTTCTCTAAGCTTTGATTTCCCTTTTGATTAAGTGCCCAGAAAGCATTTATTGGGCTCAGCTTTATAAAAGGAGCTCTGGTGGTGTAGTGCCTAAGGCATATTTGACTGCTAACCAAAAGGTTGGTGGTTCAAACCCATCAGCCATTCCATGGAAGGAAGACTGGGCAGTCTACTTCCGTAACGATTTACCATCTTAGAAACCCAAAGGGGGTCGATGAGTCGGAATCGACTTGATGGCAGTGAGTTTTTTTTTTTTTTTTTAAGCTTTGTAAGGATCAACTGAAAATGATAATGGAGAAGAAAGTTCTTCGTAATTGTCCAAAGGCTATACAAATGTAGGGGATTGCCAGGGCTACCCCACTGGGGGAGTCATTTGGGGTTTCTTATATCAGTTGACACTGTGAGAATCCCCTGGTTACTGGGTTGTTTTCTGGACAGGCAACCTGATGGGACATCTGTTGAGAGGTCTGGTGTACCCCAATGAGATGGTGCAAGCTTCTGTCTGTTACCTGTACGGGAAGCTGTATGCTGCACCAAGAGCAGCTGAGATGCTTTCCGGCCATTTCCGGGAGAAGCTGTGTCCACTCTTCCTTTCTACCATGAACAGTGCCCAGACAAAGGAACTACAGATCAACTGCTTGGGTAAGACAGGCATGGGGAAAAAAGGGGAGCAAACTTTGGAAGATTTTGCTTTAGGACTTAGAGTCCCTAGGTGGTACGTGCTCAGCTGCTAACCAAATGGTTGGTGGTTTGAGTTCACCCAGAGGTAAAGAAAGGCCTGGAGAGGTACTACTGAAAACCAGCCATGGAAAACCCTGTAGTGCTCAGTTCTACTCTGACACACATTGGGTCATTATGAGTCAGAATTGATTCATTGGCGACTGGTGGTGGCTTTTTGTTGTTGTTATGTGCCGTCGAGTCAGCCCCAACTCATAGCGACCCCTCCTTGGGTTTCCGAGGCAGTATCACTACGGAAGTAGGAATGCCCAACCTTCCTTCCGAGGAGTGGCTGGTGGGTTTGAACCGCCAGCCTTCTGGTTAGCAGTCAAGTGCTTTAGCCACTATGCTACCAGAGCTCCCAAAGGCTTTAGGGCTTGAGATATTTGCTGCTCTAGTGGTGCAAAAATGTGGTGCTTTGCAAAGCATAGAAACTTGGAGATGAGGTGCATAGACTGTGTAAAACATGCTGATGCTGCATCTTCAGGCTGTTGGAAGGAGAAAGAAGAGAGAGGCAAGTTAGCAGATTTTCTTCCTCCAATCTCTGCCTACCTGGTGCATCCTATACTTGCTGCCAAGTGAATCATCACATGGCACAGCTCACGACCTGCCACTTTCCTATTCCTGAATCTTCCATGGCTCCCTGTGGCCTTCAGGCAAACTCTGGGTTTCTCTGCTTGTTGTTTGAGACTCTTTAGGAGCCCCAGTGTGCCCTTCCAGCCTCTTCTGCTACTTCCTTGCATAAGTACATGAGATCTCTCAAACGCTCTGAGCAGGGAGCTTTGGTATTTCATACAGAGCTGATGGGCACTGTGATTGGTGACTGTGTGAAGGCTTGTTCTGGAGCAGGAGCTCCAAGGAAAAGCAGAGCCTGTGGGCAACAACAGCTTCTTTTCACAATTTTGGCTGAAAGCCCTGTGTAGAAATGGTCCAGCTACACATAGTGAGCATTCACACTGGGCCAGGCCTGTGCTGGGGTCTGGGTCATAAGCTCTAGTGTGGAAGGCAGGCTGATGTGGAAGACAGATGTAGAAACAATTAGAGTCCAGTGTGGTAAGAGCTGTCACAGAAGTTGCAAAAAAGAGGGTGGGAGCACAGAATGGGAGAAGCTTCCCAAAGAAAAGGATGCTGGGACTGAGTGCTCAGTGTGAGTAGGCTTTGGCCAGGAGAGGAAGGGAGGGGGCAATATGGGCAAAAGCAAAGGTATGTAACTTGGCACAGGGCAGTACATGGAGTTAGGGCATAGCGGGGCAAGGAAGTACCCAAAGATGAGGTCCTGGGCCATCCCAGAAACTGGTCTGGGCACAGCAGAGGGAAGTCTCAGCTGATGATACTTGGAAGTCCCATTTTAAATACCACCTGTGCTATGCAGCCTTTCTTTACCACCTATCCCCCCAGCCAGAGGTGTGGTCCCTTCTTTGAGCTGAACCTTTCAAGTGCTGTGTCTTAATTTTTGTAATGTGTCATCTTATTCATTTAGTCTAAAGTCCACGATCCTTACAAGGCTCTTTATGATCTAACCCTTATTTACTTCTCCAGCCTCATTTCTTACTTCTCTTTGTGTGTCACCCTGTACCTATAGCAGCCAAGTGCATCTCCAGGAATACACCATACTTTGTTGCCTTTGTATACTCTCGTCTCTCTGCCCTGAAGAAGTTGTCTCTCTCTCTCACTTCTTATTCTTCAAGATTTGGTTCACATATTTTATTTTTTTAGAAGTCTAACCTGAGCCTCTGGCTGGATTTGATGTTTCCTCTGATTTTCCACAGACCCCTGGGCTTTCTTTTTCACATCATTTCATATTAACACTTAATTTTCTGATGTGCCATCTTGTTTATGTGTTGGCTAGATTATGTATTATTTAGAATGCTTTTAGTGACTTCCAGCATAAAGACTAGAATCCTTAACATAGCTTACATGGTCTTTCATAATATGACGCCTGGTTATTTCTGAAGCATCATTTCTTGATATTTTCTTCTTTCTTCAACCACTCTGGCTTTCTTTCAGTTCCTGGAATGTTATTCCTCTGCCTGAAATGCAATACCCACTTTACCTTGCTTCATCTAGGTGTGTGTCCTTAAGGTGTGGCTTAAACCACACTTACGCATGGGAAGCTTTACCGATCCCCTACATGGGTTAGATCATCTGATATCTGGATATTCCTCATTTGTAGCCTTTATCAAAATTCTAAGGAATCATTCATGTGACTTAGTTTTATGACTGTTTTCACTATAGGAGTATATGCTCCATTTGTCAGTCTAAAAAATTATTTATTGAGTTTCTGCTGCATGTCAGGGACTGTGTCAGGTGATAGATGAATGATCCCTGTCCTCATGACACTTATAGTTTAGTGGGGTGACCAGGGCCTAGGCTTATCTGGTTTACTATTGACTCTCTAGATCCTTATGCTTGGCACATGTAGGTTCTCACTAGATCCTTGTAGAAGAGAGCTGGGTTGCAGAAAGCAAATTGGTGCTTAAGAATCGTACCATTCTTCATGTCTATGGAGACATGAGGAGTGTCTCTGGAGTTCTCTGTGGGGCTACCTTGGATGTACTTTGGTGCCTGTGTTCATCTCACCTCACTTCCCTACCTCTTTGCTTCCTAGGTTTGCTGAGGCAGCTGCTGAAGTATGACCTCTTTGTGACCATGCTCATGAACAAGCCTCCACTACTGGAAAGTGCTGAGAGTGTTGAGGGGCCACCACGAGAGACCTCACTGCCTTTAGTGCTCAAAAAGGTACTTATTTTGTGATGCTTGGTCTCCAGGTTCAATAACAAGGGGAACCAAATGTCTCCTGGACCTTGTCCTAGTCTACTACCCTTTCTACCTAGGATTTCCGAAACTTTCCTCACTGACAAGACAGTATGCTGTTAAAAAGCTCCAACCAAATTTCTTTTCAATGATTAAGTTCTTATCTTTGCATCTTCCCCTTTATATCAGGTGCCTGAAAATGGAGAAGGCATACAGCAACAGAAGCAAAGATACCTCAGTTGTTTTACATATAAAGCTCAAGTTTCTCAACTCGGTACCAAAAGTTCTCTTTATCTAGATCTTGTTTGTCCCTTCAGCCTCACTTACGTGTCTCCTGCACTCCAAACTGTTCCAGCCATACATACTTCTCTCCGGTCCTGCGTATGTAGGTCATCCTACTCCTGAGCCTGTGTACATGCTCTGCCCCTCTGCCTCTGAGCTTTTTCCCCTCTTTGTCTGTTGAGCTCTGACTGAGCCTTCAAGTCCTGCAGGGTTCCCCTGTCACTCCAGCTACTTTAGGTAGACTGTCACGATGTTGGCTTGACCATATTGTGATTGATTGACTGGGAGCTTCTCCAAGGCAGGATCTGAGTCTGGCTGTCTCTCTCCCCAGTGCTCCAAACAGGGCCTGGTAGAACTACATGTCCTCATGTGATGTTGGGGGATTGGCCAAACTGTGGGCTCTTCTTCAGGAAGAAGGCGAGCCTGTTCAGAGTGGGAATGGGACGTCAGGGATGGATAAGATAGATATTATAAAGCTGACAGAGCAAACTGCTCCTACTTTGGTTCCTCGGGGTGCTCCTAGAATCGCCCATAAAGACCTCTGAACTCTGGAGATCAAGTCCTGTGTCTCTGAACCAGATAATCTCATGTCAGCTTCCTTTCTGTGTTCATTTCTCTGCTGCCATCCTGGAACTGTGGTAACATCTGGTTAGAGCATCTCATCCTGGGTTCAGCACAGTGGATCTTATGTCCTCACAGGGAACTACCAGGGATGGTAATGTAGTGGCAAGAACTAGGGAGTGTTTCCCAAGGAAGAGAAATTTGTGGGAACATGAATCTGGGTTTAGAGGTCCCAGCATCCATTCACATCCATCCATGTCTTGAGTAGAGACAGGCCCCATCCAAGGGGTCGGAATGAGGGAAAGTTGGGGACAACAAAGTGGCAGGATCCAGGTAATGGGAGGGAGGAGAGGGTTCGAACAGCTAAAGGAGATGAACTTGTTTGTCAGTTTGTCATACTGTGGTGGCTTGCATGTTTCTGTGAGGCTTGAGGCTGTGCCACTGGTGTTTCAAACACCAGCAGGATTGCATATGGTACACAGGTTTCAACACAGCTTACAGAGTGAAACAGACTAGGAAGAAGGAAGAGGCCATCCACTTCTCAAAGAGTTGGCCAGGGAAAACCTTATGAATAGCAGGAAAACACTATCTGATGCATTACTGGGCAACTTTATGAATAGCCCAGGAACATCGTCTGATACAGTTCAGGAAGATGAGCCCCTTAGGTGTGAAGGCACTCAAAATATGACTGGGAAAGATCTGCTTCATCAGAATAGAACCAACCTTAAAAATATAGATAAAGTAAAGCTTTTGGAACCTCCATTTGCTGATGTGGCATGACTCAAATTAAGGAGAAACAGCTGCAAACATCCATTAATAATTGGAACATGGAATGTATGAAGTATGAATCTAGGAAAATTGGAAGTTGTCAAAAATGACATGGAATGCATAAAGATTGATAACCCTAGGCATTGGTGAGCTGAAATGAAATGGTTTTGGCCATTTTGAATCAAACAACCATATGATCTACTATGCTGGGAATGACAATATGAAGAGGAATGGCATGGCATTCATCATTGCAAAGGATGTTTCAAGATCTGTCCTGAAGTACAATATTGTATAACGCAATATATCCATATGCCTACAAAGAAGACCAGTTAATAATACTATTATTCAAATTTATGCACCAACCACCAAAGCCAAAGATAGGAAATTGAAGATTTTTATCAACTTCTGCAGTCTGAAAATGACTGAACATGCAATCAAGATGTGTAAATTATCACTGGTGATTGGAATACAAAAGTTGGAAACAGAGGAATCACCGGTAGTGGGAAAATTTGACCTTGGTGACAGAAATAATGCTGGAGATCACATGATAGAGTTTTGTAAGACCAACAACTTGCAAATACCAACTCATTGCAAATACCTTTTTTCAACAACACAAACAGCAGTTATAGACACGGACTTTGCCAGATGGAGTATACAGGAATCAGATTGACTACATCTGTGGCAAGAGGCGATGGAAAAACTCAATATCTTTAGATAAAACAAGACTAGGAGCTGATTGTGGAACAGACCATCAATTGCTCATATGCAAGTTCAACTTGAAGTTGAAGACAATTAAAAGAAGTCCACAAGAATCAAAATATGACCTTGAATATATCCCTCCTGAATTTAGAGACCATCTAAAGAATAGATTTGATGCTTGAATACTAGTGACTAAAAGCCAGAAGAATTGTGGATGACATCAAGAACGTCATCCATGAAGAAAGCAAGAGGCCATTAAAAAGATGAGAAAGGCACAAAATCTAACTCCAGATGGATCAAAGACTTAAATTGAAAGCTAAAACTATAAAGTTCCTTAAGGAAAAACTAGGGGCAAATTTAGGGCCCTAATATATGGCGTAAATAGACTATCAAGCATAACCCAAAATGCACAAAGAGCAGAAGAGAAACTAGATGAATGGGACCTTCTAAAAATTAAATTTTTAAGTGCTTCCAAAGACTTCTCCAAAAGAATCAAAAGAGAACCTACAGATTGGGAAAAACTATTTGGCAATGACATATCTGACAAGGGACTTATCTCTAGAATTTATAGAAAACTCTAACACCTCAATAACAAAAAGACAAATAATCCAGTTAAAAAATGGGCAGAAGACATGAATAGACACTTCACCAAGGAGGGTATTCAGGCAGCCAACAAACATATGAAGAAATGCTCATGATCATTAGCCATTAGAGATGCAAATCAAAACAACAATAAGATACCATCTGGCCCCAGCACTAGTAGCAAATTTCAACAAGACAGAATAATAATTGTGGGCAAGGATGTGGAGACATTGGGACTTTCATACACTGCTGGTGGGACTGTAAAATGATAGAACCACTGTGGAAAGCAGTGTGGCAATTCCTTAGAAAGTTGGAATTAGAAATAGCATTTGACCCAGCCATTCCATTACTAGGTATATATCCTAAAGAAGTGAGAGCCATGACAGGAACAGATGTATGCACACCCATGTTCATTACAGCATTATTTACAATAGCCAAAAGATAGAAACAATCTAGGTATCCATCAGCTGAGGAATGGATAACCAAACTATGGTACACACACACAATGGAATAGTATGAAACCCTAAAGAATAATGTAGAATCTGCAAAACACCGCATAACGTGGATAAACTTGGAGGACATTATGCTGAGTGAAATAAGTCAATCACAGAAGGACAAATATTGTATTAGTCCATTATTGTAAAAGTCAAGAAAGGTTTACCTATGGAAGGAAATTTTCTTTGTTGGTTACCAGGGGTGGGAGGGTAGGGTAGGGAACACTGTTAGGTAGGTAGAGATAAATACTGATTTGGGTGAAGACAGGGGCAGTGTACCAGATGTGAGTGATCAACATGGTGGCATTGAGGAAGAGGAAGACATAGAGAAGTACATGGGAGGTACAGACAACAAAGATGAACCCTTTTGCACATATAGTACTGTGTTGTCAGTGAAGGCAACTATGGGTATATGGGTAGATAGATGAGTGGACAGGCTGGAATATTAGGTAGGTCTGTAGTGGGAAGTGTACCCAAGACCATGTGTAGGGTTGGCAGACAATGGTCCTATAAGTGTATTTGTGTGATGTGTAAGAATTCTCAGGGGTATAGTAGAGTTGACAAGGGATAAGGTTGTAGTCATTTCTTGGTCACAGCCAGCTACCCAGAGGGACTGAATAGTTGAACCTGTGGGCTTGAGACCATAGTTGCAGGTGAAATCAAACTCAATTGGCATAATATACTACACAAAATATATTCCACCTCCTACCTTGGTGAGTAACAACTGGGATTTTAAAAGCTTGCAAGCAGCCATCTAGATGCAACGATGGGTCTCTCCTTGTCTATAGCAAAGAAGAATGAAGAAAACCAAAGATTCACGGAAAGAATTAGTCCTAGTGACTGGTACACCATGCAGTCCTCAGCCTATACAACTATGAGACCAGAAGAACTAGATGGTGCCCGGCTACCACTGTCAACCACTCGGAGGGGGATCTATGTAGGAGATCCTGGATAGAGAA
>NW_006921670.1:6653070-6653748 GCF_000298275.1 Orycteropus afer afer
CTCGGAAGGAAGATGGGGCAATCTACTTCTGTAGTGATACTGCCTTGGAAACCCAAGGAGGGGTCGCTATGAGTCGGGTCTGACTTGACAGCACATAAGAACAACAATAACATGGACAAAATATTGAATGATGCAGGAATCATCAAAGGAAGATGGAAGGAATACACAGAGTCACTTTACCAAAAAGAATTGGTGGATGTTCATCCATTTCTGGAGGTGGCATATGGTGAATCAATGGTATAGAAGGAAGAAGTTGAAGCTGCACTGAAGGAATTGGCAAAGAACAAGTCTCCAGGAGTTGACAGAATACCCATTGAGATGTTTCAACAAACTGATGCTCTCCTGGAAGCACTCACTCAGTTATGCCAAGAGATTTGGAAGACAGCTGCCTGGCCAAACTGACTGGAAGAGATCCATATATGTACCCATTGCAAAGGTGATCCTGCAGAATGTGGAAATTATTGAACAATATCATTAATATCGCATGCAAATAAAATCTTATTGAAGATAATTTTAAAAAGGTTGCAGCGGTATATTGACAGAGAACTTCCAGAAATGCAAGCTGGATTTAGAAGAGGACATGGAATGAGGGATATCATTGCTGATGTCAGATGGCTCTTGGCTCAAAGCAAGGAATACCAGAAAGATGTTTACTTGTGTCTTATTGACTATGCAAAA
>NW_006921670.1:6655263-6656442 GCF_000298275.1 Orycteropus afer afer
CATCTCAATATAAAGAAAACAAAAATCTTCACAACTGGACCTATAAGCAGCATCATAATAAATGGAGAAAAGATTGAAGTTATCAAAGACTTGACATTGCTTGGTTTTACAATTGATGCTAATGGAAGCAGCAGTCAGGACATCAGACGACATATCACACTGGACTGCAAAGGACCTCTTTCAAGTACTGAAGAGCAAAGATGTCTCGTTGAGGACTAAGGTGCGCCTGACACAAGGCATGGTATTTTCAGTTGCTTCACATGCATGTGAGAGGTGGACAACGAATAGGGAAGACAGAAGAAGAGTTGATGCTTTTGAGTTGTGGTGCTGGAGAAGAATGCTGAAAGTACCATGGACTGCTAAAAGAACTATAACAGATCTGTCTTGGAAGAAGTGCAGCTGGAATGTTCCTTGGAAGCGAGAGTGGCCAGACTTTGTTTCATCTACTTTGGTCATGTTTGTCAAAAGAGACCATTCCCTGGAGAAGGATGTCATGCTTGGTAAGGTGGAGGGTTGATGAAAGAAGGGAAGGCCCTCAACAAGATGGATTAAGTGGCTGCGGCGACGGGCTCAAGTATAGAAAGCATCGGGGAGCTAGTGTGGGACCAGGCAATGTTTCATTCTGCTGTGCATAGGGTCGCTTTGAGTTGGAGATGACTCGATGGCACCTAACAACAACAATGTCTATCTACATGTGGAGACTGTTCTTCTGTTGGCAATTTTGGATTATCATGGTTTTATTTTACTACAGCAACTAGCAGGGTTGGGATTAGGGTAGGTGAGTGATTTACATTTTGGATGTAAAAAATGTAAAGGGGCATTAAGAAACTCAGCAATCAAGATAAATAGTACTTAATTGAAATATTAAAAAATGCAAAAAATCCATGATAAGCAAACTATCAAAATGTTACATTAATAAGGACTGTCATGTTGCCTTATATCATCATTCTGGTATTTTGTTATTACCACAGTCTAATGCTACTTTTTCATGCTGACAATCAACTTATTCCACAAAGATTCAGATCCATGAGAATATCCTGTCTCACTGTCTCATTGTTGTTGTTGTTAAGTGCCATCGAGTCGTTTCCGACTCATAGCAACCCCATGCACAGCAGAACGAAACACTGCCCGATCCCGCGCCAGCCCCACAATCCCTGCTATACTTAAGCCCATCATCGC
>NW_006921670.1:6659702-6681996 GCF_000298275.1 Orycteropus afer afer
TACGCCTGTGCTTACCTTGCTCCCGGAGAGCCGGTCCCTCTCGGGAGGGTAACAAGGGAAAGTGTTCAGTGCAGATCAGTGAGTAAGCACCAGCCCGCCCGTGCTTACCTTGCTCCCGGAGACCCGGTCCCTCTCGGGAGGGTAACTGTCTCATTACTGAGCACTAATATGATGTGTCACTCACTGTGTTAGGCATTGGGAGTACTGTACTTACTACTATATATTGTAGTATGTAAACACACAAGTTTCTTGCCCTTGCTCAGCTTACAGTCTAGTGGGAAAGGTAGATAATAAACAAGTAAATGAACAAGTAAAGTAATTATAGATTGTGGTAAGTGCTATGAAGAAAATAAAAGACATGAGGTAGAGCAGTGAAGGAAGCCATCTACAGGTTGAATGGTCAGGCAGAGCTTCTCTGAAGGGCTGACCTTTGAGCTGACACTTGAAGAATGAAAATAAGCCAGTGATTTAAAGTGTGGGTAGAAAAGTATTTCAGGCAGAGGGAACAGTAAATAAAGACTGGGAAGGGCTTGGTGTATTCCAGAAACAGTTGGAGACTGGTGGAATGGGAGGGTGGGTGAGAGGTGAGGGAAAGTGACCCAAGATGATGTAGTAATTTGGATTTAAAAAAAAAAAAATTTAATTTTTATTTTTGCAGTGTTTCCTCCATTCCTTTCCCACCCCTGGTAACCAACAAAGAAAGTTTCCTTCCATATATAAACCTTTCCTTGACTTTTTAAAATACTGAGCTAATATAATATTTGTCCTTCTATGATTGACTTATTTCACTCAGCATAATGTCCTCCAAATTAATCCATGTTATGCGGTGTTTTGCGGATTCTACATTATTTTTTAGTGTTGCATAGTAGTAATTAGGATTTTTTAAAGATAGATTTTCATAATACATTTTTTTAATAATAGAAAAAAACAGGGTTGGAGTGTTTCTTTTTCAACACAATAAAGAATATGCATGTTGAATCAAGAATCATTGTTTCACTTAATGGAGAAATACCACAATTCTTTGATTCAAAGACATATTTATTCCCCTATATTTTGACAATTACAGAATTGAGAGACATCTCACTATCAACGTCTGTTGTGTGTAATTTGGTCATCAGTTTAATGAGTAACACTTTTTCTTTCTTAGGGGCCTATCTTTTTCTTTCTTTTTTTTTTAAATTTTTTATTGTGATTTGGGTGAAAGTTTACAGAGCAGATTCCTTTTTAATACAGCAGCTCACAAACACTTTGTCACATTGACTGCAATTTCCCACAATGCAACAGCTCCCCTTCCACTTTCTTCCCACAGTTGCCGCTTCCCTGTGTCCTTCCCTCTTGCACCCAGAGCTGTTTCCTTGTACATACACAGCTTTTCTATTCTCCCATGATTGATCTCTCCAAGGAGTGTATCCACCTAATGTAAATGTTCAGCTCACATGCCTGTCTTTTATTTGGCTGGAAGCCATAGGAGTGGGTTCACTTCCAGACCTGAAGGGCAGCTAGGGGCCATAGTCTCAGGGTTTCCACTGGGCTCTGTCAGCAAAACTGGTCCCTTTTTTTTTTTTTTTTAATGATTTTGAGTTGTTCTCCTACTCCATCCAGGATGTCCTTCATAGATCCCCCTCTGAGTAGTTGACAGGGGAAGCTGGGCACCATCTAGTTCTTCTGATCTCATAGTTGTATAGGCTGAGGATTGCATGGTATACCAGTCTCGTGGACTAATTGTTTCCATGCCTCTTTGGTTTTCTTCATTCTTCTTTACTATGGATGAGGTGAGACCCATTGTTGCATCTAGATGGCTGCTTGCAAGCTTTTAAGATCCCAGTTGCTACTTGCCAAAGTAGGAGGTGGAACAGTGTTTTTGTGTAGTATGTTATGCCAGTTGAGCTTGATGTCCCCTGGGACTATGGTCCTGAACCCGCAGGTCCAACTACTCGCTCCCTCTGGGTAGCTGGCTGTGGCCAAGAAGTGACTACTACCTTGTCCTTTGTCAGCTCTACTACATACATGGACATTCTTACAGAGCATACAGATCCACTTGTAGAAACAGTGTCTGGCAACACTGTACATGGTCATGGGCACACTACCCTTAGGGGCTGTCTTATAACAGAAGACATGTTTCTGCTATAACAGAAGTAGCACAAGTGGATGGCTTTATCAAATAGAAATTTATTTTCTCAGTGTTTAGGAGGCTAGATGTGCGAATTTAATGTGCCAGCTCTAGGGGAAGTTTTCCTCTTTCTGGTGGCTCTAGAGGAGGGTCCTTATCTCTTCTGAGCTTCTGCTCCTAGGTGATCTTCATGTGGCTTGGGCATCTCCCTTCCTCCTTCTCTGCTTACTTGTTTAATCTCTTTTATATCTTATAAGAAACTGACTTAAGACACACCTACACTAAACCTGTCTTACTATCATAACAAAGAGAACACATTCCCAAATGTGATTATAATCACAGGCATAGAGGTTAGGATTTACAACACATGTTTTTGGGATACAGTTCAGTCCATAACAGGGACACATAAAATAATGATTTGTCTTATAGTTAATGGAGTGTTAAGATAAAATACAAGATGTCCTTTCCTTCATAGAAAGGAACATATAAAGATTAACATACAGAAACTCCTTTACATATTAATAGAAAGGCTGTTTATGTGTCCATTTGTAAGTCTACTCTGAGATGGGTTTAAGACTGCAGTCCTTGGATGTACCTTTGCCAGACACAAGCATGAGTTGGTCCTTTTCCTTTGAAACTGTAAGCTAGACACATTCTCCTTTTTCTGGCCAAATATATTCTACTGGAATGTATTTTCCCACAGCAGGCAAGTTTCTACTATACTGAAAATCTGTTAAGCCTTTCCTTGATTCCTAAAAGTAGATGGGAATCCTGATAGCTATGGTATCTATTAGGAGTTTCAATTTTATTCAGAATACAATGAAAATTCATTGAAATGTGTTGAATAGAGGAGTAACCTGATTTAAGTTTTTGATGAGGAGGGCATCTCAGTTGTGGGAAGACTCCTAGATTTGGACTTAGCTGAACTGGTATTATGGATTGAATTGTATCCCCCCAAAATATGTGTCAACTTGTCTGGGCCATGATTCTCACTGTTTGCCAGTTATGTAATGATGTAATTTGGCAGTTATGTTGTGATGCAATCATCCCCATGATGTGATCTGATGTGATCAGGGGATGCAATAACCTTACTCAGGTCAAGGTCATAGCCCTGATCAGATGTAAGGAGAATTTTCTTGGAGTGTAGCCTGCATCACTTTTTATATTATGAGAGATAAAAGGAGAGAGAAGTGAGAAAAGAAGGAGGGACCCATTATCACCAAGAAAAAAGAGGTGGGAGTAGAACATGTCCTTTGGACCCTGAGCTAAGAACCTCCTGGAACCTGAGGAAGATGTTATCAAGGCACATGTGGATCTCCAAGGGATGCCAGGCACACAGATGCTGAAAGTAGACAAGGACCTTCTTCCTAAAGTGTGAGCCAACAGAAAGAGAAAGCCTTCCCTTAGAGCTTGTACCCTAACTTTGAACTTGTAGCCTCCTAAACTGTGAGATAATACATATCTGTTTGTTAAAGCCTCCACTTGTGACATTTCTGTTATAGCAGCACTAGATAACTAAGACACCTACATTTCTGTCTTAGCTTTGCCATTTAATAGCTGTGAGGCCTGGAGTGAGTAGTTTAACCTCCCTAAGCTTTAATTTCTTCCTTTCTGTGTTGGAAGTCTTCAAGACCATCCCAGGCTTGGTGATTCACTAGGAGAACTTAGAACTCAGCATATAATCTTACTCACAGTTATGATTATCACAATGAAAGGCAATAAAGCAAAATCAGGAAATGGAAAAGGTACCTGGGGCAAAATTTAGGGGAAGACAGACACAAGTTTCCAAGGGTCCTGTCCCAGTCTTGTCACACAGGACACATTTAATTCACCCAGCAATGAGCCAGGAGATCCAAAATGTCACTGTGGCCCACCAGTCAGAGTGGGGGTACATGGAAGTCAGATTATTAATTCTCAGCTCAGATCCATCTCATAGAGGGTCCAGTAGGTCCTGAAACTCATCCTGTATTTCAAAATGCATAATTGGAATAGACATATTCAACAACTGGCAGAACCCCCCACATTAGATCCCCAAATGTAGAGGAAGGGTTTTTAGGGTAGGAAAAGCCAAGTGGAAGCCATTAGAACTAACACTACCTCAGAAAATAGTAAATTTCTAGACAGATTGCGGAGAGTAATGCCACCGTTAAGGACTTGAAGGATGCAGGAGTGATAACTCCCACCAAATCACCATTCCACTTGCCTATTTGGCACGTACAAAGAACAGATGGATCTTGGAGAAAGATAGTGGGTTATTGTAAACTTAATCAGGTGGTGATTCCAATTGCAGCTGGTGTTCCAGTTGTGGTTTCATTGCTTGAGCAAATAAATACATCTTCTCTTACCTGGTATGCAGCTGTTGTTCTGGCCAATGCCAGATCCTGGTTTCAAAGGATCACCAGCAGCAGTTCACCTTCAGCTGGCAAGGCCAACAAAATATCTTTACTGTTGTACACCAGGGGTATATCAACTTCCCAACCCTATGTGTTCATTTAGTCCACAGGTCTCATGAACAGAGTGGCTATGGTGGCAGAGATGGAGGCTATGCATAGGCTTAGCAACATGGACTTCCACTCACCAAGGCCTACTTGGCTACAGTCACTGTTGAGTGCCCAATCTGCTAGCAGCAGAGACTAATGCTGAATCCTCGATAGGACACCATTCCTACGGGCAGTCAGCCAGCAACCTGGTGGCAGGTTGATTACATGGGACCACTTCCATCATGGAAAGAGCAGCATTTTGCTCTTACTTGGATAGACACTTATTCTGTATATGGATTTGCCTTCCCTTCACTCACTATTTCTGCCTAAACTGCTATCTGTGGACTTACAGAATGCCTTATTCACCATCATAGCATCCCACATACCATTGTCTCAGATCAGGGAACTCGTTTTACAGCAAATGAAATGTGTTAGTACACCCATGCTTATGGAATTCACTGGTCTTACCATATTCCCCATCATGTGGAAGTAACTGGCTTGACAGAGTAATGGAATGGTCTTCTAAAAACACAATTATGCCACCAGCTAGGTGGCAGTTCCTTGCAGGATTAAGGCAATATTCTCCAGTAGGCTGTATATACTCTAAACTGGTGTCCAATATATGGTGCTTTTTCCCCCATAGACAGGATTCATGGGTCCAGGAATCAAGGAGTGGAAATAGGAGTGACACCACTCACTATCATCCCTAGTGATCAACTCACAAAATTTTTGTTCCTATCCCTGTAACCTTATGCTCTGCTGATCTAGAGGTCTTAGTTCCAAAACGAGGAATGCTCCCGCCATGAGACACAACACTGATTCCATTGAACTGGAAGTTAAGGATGTTCCCCAACCATTTTGGCTCCTCATGCCTCTGAATCAACAGGCAAAGAAGGGAGTTAGGATATTGGCTGGTGTGATTGATCCTGATGACCAAGGGGCTATCAGATTGACATTACATAGTGGAGGTGAAGAAGAATTTGAGTACAGGCCCAACCTTGCAAGCAGGCCTTTGTAAGGCTACAGTCTCAGGCATGCTATGCTAACTCTTCCCTGCACACTCTGAAAGTGGAGATCATAGTAGAACCTTCCCCTGGTGTGCCATGGGATTGTTGTAGACATCAAAACTACACAAGGGCTGTGCAAGTGCTTTTATCAAGGAAGGGCTGAGCACTTCTTGATGATGCTCTTAGTGTGTTTTGAGAGCCACTGATGAATTTTACACTGTGACCTTTTGTTCTACTTCTCACCTGTTACTGGTCAGAGAGACTTCATTGTTGATGACCAGTCTCCCTGAGTACTTGTTGAAGGAGCCAGAGGTGACAAACTCTTGCCCCAGGCACTCGGGCTGGTTCCCTGTGGTCCTGCCAATGTTGTGACTCTTTGTTCCTGCCTGTTTCTTCAGCTTCTCTTATCTAGAGATGAAACTCTGCAGGTGGCCAGTGCCCACTGTATAACTGCAGTGCTGGTGCACTCCCCAGTGAAGCATGCCCCGGCCTTCATCCACGCGGATATCCCAGGTAGGGGATCTTCCAACCTTCTCCTCTAAGAACCCAGAGTTCTGACTGGAGACCTGTGGGTCACAGCAGCAGCAGCTTTGTTGGGGGTCCTCTGATTGCCCAGACTGGAGGGGTGGGCTGGTGATAGGTATATGACAGAGTAGGAAGTCTGAATTCTTCACGAAGTCTGAATTCTCTTGCCACTAGGCTCTTGTATAACTTTGAGCCATTTATTGCTGATCTTTTGTCATTTATCTCATCAGAAGAAATGAAAACCACAGGAAAGACTGTGGACCAGGATGGCAAAGGAAACTAATGTTTTCTGAGAGCCTGTTATGAGCCAGAAAAGCATCCCTGTGGTGCATGGCAAATGTTATTAGGTCCTCAGCACTGCCATTTTATGGGTGAAGAAGGTGAGACTCAGAGAAGGGAAGTAACTACCTCAAATCGACAAGGCTACTCCTTGGCAGAGATGGCATCTAAAATCAAGTCTCTCTCAGGTTCTAAAAGCCCTTTTCTGTTTCATGCTGCTGCCTGTTCTGAGAATCAGGAGACCTGAATTCCAGTTCCATGCCTACCACTAACAGGACCTCTCTCTGGGCCTCAGATTCCCCTCTGGTAAAAAGAAGTTAGGTCATAACCCTGAGGACATTTCCAAGTTCATCTGTAAATGGCTGATAAGTCTCCTGAGAGTGTGTATGTAGAGATGAAATAACAGGAGTGAGACGCTGCGTAAACCCAGGGCTTTGGCATCAGTTTCAGTCACAGAGCCCTCAGCCACTGTTTTCTTCTCTCTCCCCGGCCAGAGTTCCTCTTTGAGCATCTTTCCTCCTCCAGTGAAGTGCTTGTCTGGTCCGTCTACAGCTGCTTGATACTCCTGGCTGAAGAGCCACTCTTCTTCTCCAAGTGTCACACAGTATATGGTTGGTAGTGGGGTCCAGTGTGAGCTCTGGGATGAGGGGAACAGAATTCCAAAGTTGGATGGCAGCAGCAGTGATGGGACTCTAGACCCCACTGTGTATAGGGCGGTGCTGGGCCTTTTCATTTCCTTCAGCCCGAACTCATTGCCAGATTCCACATGCAAGCATTGATACCCACATCCGACTCAGAAAATTCAAACTGGTTCAATTCACTGATTGAACCAGTTGCTATAAAGTCGACTCTGACTCATGGTGACCCCATATGTGTTGAAAGGGAACTCTACTCCATAGGGTTTTCCATGCCTGATTTTTAGGAAATAGAGCACCAGGCCATTCTTTCAAGATGCCCCTGGGTGGAGTCCAACCTCCAAACTTGATAAGCAGCTAAGAACATTAACTGTTTATATTACCTACTCCATTCACTGATTAGCAGAAGTATCTGTGTGTAGACTCTCCAGCAAGGAAAGGACACTCCTTATTAGCCAGTAAATGAATTCCTGCTGCACCTTAAGAATGGCTTTAAACTGTGTTACTCAGCTTTGGAGTCAGTCTTTGCCTGTGCCCCAGATATTGACGAGTTAGTCCCTAAATTTTGTTGAGTCATTCTTTTGAAGTTTCTTGAAACTCACCTGATGATTCTTTCCTTATCTGGGACTTTTAAAATCGTATATATGTATATATATATGAACTCTGGTGGTATAGTGCCTAAGGCATTTAACTGCTAACCAGAGGGATGGTGGTTCAAACCTACAAGCCACTCCTCAGAAGGAAGATTGGGCAATCTACTTCCATAGTGATGCCTCCTCGGAAACACAAGGAGGTGTTGCTAGGTTGCTATGAGTCGGATCCGACTTAATGGCAGTGAGTTTGTGTTTTTTTATGTATATATATGTGTATACATATATATGTATATATATGTATGTATGTATGTATTTGTGTGTGTGTATGTGTGTGTGTGTGTGTGTCCCTTTGACTGGGCACTTTCAGCCATTCATTTTATTCTGTGTTCCTGTTCTGTGCCAGGTACCATGCTGAGACCTGGAGCTTTAGAGACACATAAAACGTGGTCCCTGCCCTCATGGAGCTTGAGCTCAGGAAGGGGGAGGGGGATATAAACAGGCAATTTCAGTGCAAGGTGATTAGAGATCTGTTAGAGGGAAGCCAGGAGCTGGGGGGAGTCAGGGCCCTATTTGGCCTGAGTGGTCAGGGAAGACTTCCTGAAGGAGTGGAGGTCCGCCCTGACTCTGCAAGGGAGCATGGAAATGTGTCCACTGGAGCAGCACAATTCAAGTGCCAGGGCCTGTGCTATGTATGGCTCAGGCTAGGGGTCGGAGAAGCAGAGATGAGCCAGATGGAGGCCTTCTCTCAAAAGGTCTCACAGCTGGTCTCATCAGCTGAGCCCTGTCAGGGCCTCTCCCTGAGAGACCTCCAGCCAGTAGGTGCTGCCTGTGCCTCTCACCTCTCATGGGTGGGCAGTGAAGGAGCCACAGACAGAGGGCTGATCCCTTGGCATCTGCTGTATCATCCTGAGGCAGGCATCGAGTCGGTGGTGAGGAGCCTGCAGGGCAGCCTGAAGGTGAACAACACAGAGCTGCACAAGCAAGGCCTGCTGCTCTTTGCTGAGATCCTGACTCGGTGAGCAAAGTGGAGGGAAGTCAGCTCTGCAGGGCCAGCCTGTGGAAGCAAATATGTGAAGGAGCCAATCCTGGTGGGGCCAGTGGGAGGAAGTCACTCACTTGTCCCTCCTTCACCTTTTTCAGGCAGCCAGAGGAGATCAAGCTATTTACAAGCTCAGCCATGTGCCGAGATGCAGGCTGCGCCCTGAAAGAGGCAGTGAGCAGCCCTGTGCTAGAGGTGGCAGCCGAGGCAGTCAAGGCCATTTCTGCATTTCTAAGGTGAGAGATGCAGGAGAGCTGGTCTGTCCACATCTGCAGGTATCTGGGGCCCTATCCAGGCCAAGGTCACTTCCAGGAGCACTTGCCTTTAGATCAGGGAAATTTCCTTGAATTCTGTCTTTCCTCTGGTGTATTTACTCTCTTCTGTCTTTCTGGAACTGCTATTCAGATGTCTGACACCCTGCACTGGTCATTTAATTTTCTTTGTTTTGGCAATTTTCCATCTTTTTATCTTTACATACTAATGTGTTAATTATATAGTGCTGTTGTAACCACAAGTGTGTGTGTGTTTTAAATGCATTTTATTGAAATATAATTTATGTACAGTGAAATACACAAAACTAAAGTGACACGGGTCAATGCATTTTTTTTTTTTTTCAGTGTTCCCTCCCCTCTCACCCCTGGCAACCAACAAAGTTTCCTTCCATATATATACCTTTCCTTGACCCTACACAACAATGAACTAATACTATATTTATCCTTCTGTGATTGACTTATGTCACTCAGCATAATGTCCTCCAAGTTCACCCATATTATGCGATGTTTTGCAGACTCTACATTATTCTTCAGTGCTGCATAGCATTCCATTATGTGTATGTACCATAGTCTAGTCATCCACTCTTCCACTATAAATCTTAGAAATAAGTCCCTTGCCAGATATGTAATTACCAGCAAATATGAATTTGTTGCTGTCATTTTTGTTATGTGCTTTTTCATGGTGTCGATTTCTTTGTTCCATATAATTTTCTATGTTGAGTTCATTTTGTTTATGAATCATGTTATCACTTCCTTCATTGTTATTATTTTAGTATTTGCTGAATATTTATGGTGGTCCTCTTTTTTGATGTGAAGGTTTATCATTTTTCTTTTTAATGCATTTTGTTGAAATATAATTTATGTGCAGTAAAATACTCAAAACTAGTGACATGGGTCAATGTATTTTCTTTTTTTTTTTTTTTTTTGCAGAGTTCCCTTTCCTTCCCTCCCACCCTTGGCAATCAACAAAGAAAGTTTCCCTCCATATATAAATCTTTCCTAGACCCTCTACAACAATGAACTAGTACTGTATTTGTCCTTCTGTTATTGACTTATGTCACTCAGCATAATGTCCTTCAAGTTCATCCATATTATGCGATGTTTTGCAGACTGTACATTATTCTTTAGTGCTTCATGTTGTTGTTGTTGTTAGGTGCCGTTGAGTCGGCCCCGACTCATAGTGACCCCTCCTTGGGTTTCCGAGGCAGTATCACTACGGAAGTAGATTGCCCAACCCTCCTTCCGAGGTTTATCATTTTTCTTTGAGGTTACCCTGTGATTTATAGTTTTCTTCCCCAGTTTAGAGCAGACAGTTATATCTTGTAGTTGTCTTGACTTCCCTACCATCTAGAAGTTCTGTAACAACACAAATTTCTTCAGATGTCTAGTGATTTTTTGGCTGTCTTCTCATACTTAAGGATGGAGCACTAAAAAGCTGGTGGGAAGTTCTTTGTGTATGAGTGGGGCTTGATGACTGTGGTTTCAGTGAGGAGGAGCTGGATGGACCATTTCCTTGAGGAACCCCTGTTGAGTATCTGTAGCTCTGCCCTCTTAGGCTGTCACATCACCAGATGACACTCTCCAGTCCCTTGTGTGAATAGGATAAACCTGGTGTCAAAGTTTTGGAAGCTGAATGGGGCTCTCAGCTTTCACTATGTGAACTTTACTTTATCCCCCAGTTTTCAGTACAGTACCTTCTGCCTGAACCATCCAGAGTCCCTCTCATTTTACCTTTTTTCAGAGAAGAAACTCCAGTCTTCTTCCAGGGCTTAGTGGAGGTTCATAGCTTGGCTATACAAATGAGGAGAGAGTTGGAGTCAAATTACTTTTAAACAAGTTTGCAACCAGTCTTTCTGTTTTAGTCCATATTGTGCCCCCACCTCCAGGGGTACTTGGGGCTACTAATTCTGGTGCCGTTTGGAGGGTTCCTGGAACAAACCTGGCTCCTTCTTGGCTTTCCCCACTAGTGGCTTAGCATTCAGCTTTCATAGACCTGCTGGGTCTGTTCCTTCCAAAATGCTATCATCTCTTCTGTGTTTTCTTTGTCCTTTTGGATTTATAACTTTTCTGGAAACCCTTTTACTTTCATTTTGATAAGAAGTTGCAGAAGTAAATACACCTGCTGAGTCCGTCATCTTTAACTGGAAGCTGGCAACTCCTTACCACCTATGATCTCCAAAGTTCTAGCTCTGGTTCTCTTAGTGTAGTTTCTCCCTGAATGCCGTCCTCCATTCACAGTTTCAGCTACTAGCTGTCTGCTGATGATGTCCAAATCTATAGATCTTGTCTAAAGTACTTTAATTAGTAATGAATTGCACAACCCACTGGCTTAAAACAACAGAAATTTATTCTTTCGTAGTTCTGGAGACTAGAATTCAGAAACGTGTCACCTGGCAGACAAGGTGTTGGCAGGGCTGTGCTCCCTATGGAGGCTCTCGAGGAGAATCCATTCATTGCCTTTTCCAACTTCTGGTGGCTGCTGGCATTCTTTGGCTTGTGGCTGCATCACACCAATCGCTGCCTTTGTCTTCACATCCTCTTCTCCTTTCTTTATCTGTCTGATCCCCCTTGGCCTCTCTCATAAGGACATTTGTGATAGCAATAGGGACCCACTAGGTAATCCAGGATAATCTCCTCATCTCAAGAGATTTAATGTAATTGCAGCTGTAATTGACCATGCAAAAGAATATAGGTCCCAGGAAATTGGACCTGATATCTTTGGGACCATTCAGCCAACTGTAGGGGCTCCTGAGCTCCAGACCACATTCCTAACTGCCCAGTGTCTCTCTCAGTCTGTCTGTACTCTCACCATGTAAGAAAAAATACTCGGTTCAGGATCTAGAGAATACGATTTGTTCCTGGCTCTACAATTAGGACTCAGTCACTTCTTGCTCAATCCTCTAGTCTGCTTTCTGTTTCTTGAACACTTTTTGTGTTTTTGTGTTTCTTGAATAGCTTTTTCCAGTCATAGTACCTTCGTACCAATTGTTTCTTCTGCCTAAAATATTCTCCCCTTAAGACTGATTTCTTCTGATCATTCAAGTCTCTGTTTAGAGGAATCTTCTTGACAGGCCACCAGGTACTCTAACCTATAGCAACGCAACAAATGCAACCACTGCTATGGAGTTGGATCCAACTCATACCGACCACTCCTTGGGTTTCTGAGGCGGTATCACTATGGAAGTAGATTGCCCAACCTTTCTTCCGAGGAGTGGCTGGTGGGTTTGAACTGCCAGCCTTCTGGTCAGCAGTCAAATGCCTTAGGCACTCGTAGACTCTAGAGAACATAAGAGAACTGCCCCATGAGTTTTTCAAGGCTATAATCTTTATAGAAGCAGACTGCCACATCTTTCTACCTTAGAGCAGCTGCTGGGTTTGAACTGCCAACTTTTCAGTTAGCAGTTGAGCACTTAACCATTGTGCCACTAGGGTTCCTTTGTTGTTGTTGTTGTTGTTATGTGCCGTCGAGTCGGCCCAACTCATAGCGACCCCTCCTTCGGTTTCCGAGGCAGTATCACTATGGAAGTAGGATTACCCAACCTTCCTTCCGAGGAGTGGCTGGTGGGTTTGAACTGCCAGCCTTCTGGTTAGCAGTCAAGTGCTTTAGCCATTATGCTACCAGAGCTCCTAGGGTTCCTTTAAACACTTGATAATTTTTTTTTTAACACTTGATAAATCTTACTCATTTGTTTTCTGTTTTCTTCAACATTGGAAAATAAGCTCCAAGAGATGAGGGACCTTGTCTGTTTTCATGGTTATATCTCTCACTCCTAATGTTGTTGTTAGGTTGAATCGGTTCTGACTCATAGTGACCCTATGTACAGCAGAACAAAACACTTTTGTGCCTGTGCCATCCTCAAAACCATTGCTCTGTTTGAGCGCGTTGTGGTAGCCAGCGTGTCATTCCGTCTCAGTGAGGGTCTTCCTCTTTTTGCTGACCCTCTGTTTTACGAAGTATGATGTTCTTCTTCAGGAACTGGTCCTTCCTGATAACATGTCCAAAGTATGTGAAATGAAGTCTTACCATTCTTCTTACAATACTTCTAAGGAGCATTCGGTCTGTGTACTTCTTCCAAGACAGATTTGTTCATTTTTCTGGCATTCCACAGTATATTCAGTGTTTTTCATCAACGTCATAATTCAAAGGCATCAACTCTTCTTGGGTCTTCCTTATTCATTGCCCAGCTTTCACATGCATCTGAGGCTATTGAAAATGCCATGGTTTGGGTCAGGTGCACCTTAGTTCTCAAAGTGACATCTTTACTTTTTAACACCTAAAAGAGGTCTTTTGTAGTAGTTTTTTTCAACGTAATACCTTTTTTTGATTTCTTGGCTGCTGTATCCACGGGCTTTGATTGTGGTGGTGGTGGTGTTAAGTGCTGTTGAGCCACCTCCACTTCGTACTGCCCCTGTGTACAGCAGAAGGGAACACTGCCTGGTCCTGCGCCAGCCTCACGGTCCCTGCTATGTCTGAGCCCATCGTTGCAGCCACTGTGCCAGTCCATCTTGATGAGGGTCCTCCCCTTTTTCACTGACCCTCTACTTTGCCAAGCATGATATTCTTCTCTAGGGAATGGTTCCCTTCTGACAACATGCCTGAAGTAGGTGAGATGAAGTCTGGCCATTCTTGTTTCCAAGGAGCATTCTGGCTGCACTTCTTCCAGGATGGATTTGTTTGCTTTTCTGATAGTCCATGATATTTTCAGTATTCTTCACCAACACTGCAATTCAAAGACATCAACTCTTCTTCAGTCTTCCTTATTCATTGTCCAGCTTTCACATGCATATGAAGCAATTGAAAATACCATGGCTTGTATTAGGCACACCATAGTCTTCAGAGTGCTCCTCAACACTTGAAAGAGGTCTTTTGCAGCAGATTTACCCAGTGCAATATGATGTCTGATTTCTTGACTGCTGCTTCCATGGGTGTTGACTGTCTCTGATCTTCATCAGTAAGTGCTTCAGGTCCTCTTTGCTTTCGGCAAGCAAGGTGGTGTCATCTGCATGTCACAGGCTGTTAATGAATCTGCCTCCAATTCTGATGCTGCGTTCTTCTTAAAGTCCTATTTGTTGGATTATTTGCTCAGCATACAGCACACAGTATGATGAAAGGATCTGTGGTGGTTATGTTTGTGTGTCATCTTGGCTGGGCCTGGTTGAGTGGCTGGGCAGCTGGTAGTTATTCCCCATGATGAGACTGGCAATCAAGTCCATGGTGGGATCTACCACAAGCAGCTGAGTAGCTCCCTTTGGGATGTGGTCTGCTTCTGTATTTAAGGAGAAGCCTTGGGAATGGTCTCTAGCTTATGGCATGCTTGGACCCTACATGTAGCCATGTCGTTGCTCAGCAGCCTGCTATGCTCTGCCGACCTTGGGAGACTTACAATGGACTTAAGTTAATGGCCTGCCATGTCGTTTGATAACCTTGGGACTGTGCCTTTGTACTTGTCAACCTTGGGGCTTCTCAGCCTCAGCAGCCAGCAGCTGTCTGAGTGAAGAAATGCCTCTAGCTCCAGTGGGCTGGGAGCAGGAGTCAGAGCTGGACCCCAAGGTTGAGGGGCTTTCACCCAGCCCCTAGAGCCTGGCACTTTGAACTTGGACTTAAAGCCTCCAAATTGTAAGAGAATAAGCTTCTGTTTGTTTAAGCCATTCCATTTGTGGTATATGTTTTCCTGTCAGAGCGGCACTAGGTAACCAGAATAGGATCCAACCCTGACACACACCTTTCCTGATTTTAAACCATGCAGTATCCCCTTCTATTCCAACAAGTGCTTCTTGGCCTATGTACAAGTTCTGCATGAGCAGAACTAACCACTCTTTATAATGCTATCCTTAATTTGTTAGGATCCACACAAGTGAATGCCTTTGCATAGTCAGTAAAACACAGATAAACATTTTTCTGGTATTTTCTGCTTTCAGCTAAGATCCATCTGACATCAGCAATGATATCCTGTTCCACATCCTCTTTTGAATCCAGCTTGTATTTCTGGCAGTTCCCTGTCACTGTACTGCTATAACTGTCTTTGAATTATTTTCAGCAAAATTTTACTTGTGTGTGATATTAATGATATTGTTTGATAATTTCCACATTCTGTAGACTGTCTTTCTTTGGAATGGGCACAAATACGGATCTTGTCTAGTCGGTTGGCCAGGTAGCTGTCTTCCAGATTTCTTGGCATAGTTGAGTGAGTGTTTCCAGCGTTGCCTCCATTTGTTGAAACACTTCAGTTGGTGTGGTAGTTCAGTTTGTGTGTCAACTTGGCTGGGCCTGGTTGAGAGGCTGGGCAGCTGGATGTAGTATTCCCCATGATAAGACTGATAATAAACTCCGTGGTAAAATCTACTGTGAGTAGCTGAGTAGCTGCCTTAGGAATGTGGTCTGCTTCCCATATATAAGGAGAAGCCTTGGGGAGTGGTCTCTAGCTTATGGCACGCTTGAACCCTGCATGTGGCTCTGTTGTTGCTCAGCAGCCTGCCATGCTCTGCTGACCTTGGGACTTTCAGTGGACTTGAATTAATGGCCTGCCATGTGGTTTGGTAACATTGGGACGGTGCCGTTTTAGTTGTCAACCTTGGGCTTGTCAGCCTCAGTAGCCAGCAGCTATCTGAGTGAAGAAAAGCCTCTAGCTCCAGTGGGCCGGGAGCAGGAGGCAGAGCTGAAGCCCAAGGCTGAGGGGCTTTCACCTAGCCCCTAGAGCCTGGCACTTTGAACTTGGACTTAAAGCCTCCAATCTGTAAGAGAATAAACTTCTGTTTGTTCAAACATCCCATTTATGGTATATTACTGTCAGAGTGGCACTAGGTAACCAAAACAATTGGTATTGTCAATTTCTGGAGGCTTGTTTTTTACCAATGCCTTCAGTACAGCTTGGGCTTCTTCCTTCAGTACCATCAGTTTTTGATCATGTGCTGCCTCCTGAAATGGTTGAACATCAACCAGTATTCTTTTTGGTACAGTGACTGTGTATTTCTTCTATTTTCTTTAGATGCTTCTGGCATTGTTCAATATTTTAACATCCTTCAATATTGCAACTCAAACTTGAAGTTTTTTCTTCAGTTGTTTTAGCTTGAGAAATACCAGACATATCCTTTCCTTTTGGTTTTCTAACTGTAGGTCTTTGCATATTTCTTTCTTTCTTTCTTTCTTAATTGTGATTTGGTGAAAATTTACAGAGCAAATTCACTTTCCATACAGCAGCTCACATACACTTTGTCTCATGACATTGACTGCAATTTCCCACAATGCAACAGCTTTTTTCCCATTTCCTCCCCATAGCCACCTCTTCCCTGTGTCCTTCCCTCCCATGAATTCCTGCCCCCCAAGCTGTCTCCCTGTGCATACACAGCCCCTCTGTTCTCCCATGATTGATATCTCCAAGGAGTGTATCTATCTAATGTAAATGTTCAGCTCATATGCCTGTCTTTTGTTTGGCTGGAAGCCAGGAGTGGGTTCAATTCCAGAACTGAATGGCAGCTAGGGGCCATAGTTTCAGGGGTTCCACCAGGCTCTATCAGACTAGCAAACGTGGTCCCCCCACCTTTTTTAAATGATTTTGAGTTTTGTTCCACATTTTTCTCCCACTTTATCCAGGATCTCCTACATAGATTCCCCTTGAAGTGGTTGATTGTGGTAGCCGGGCACCATCCAGTTCTGGTCTCATAATTGTATAGGCTGTACCAGTCCCTTGGACTAGTTGTTTCCATGCATCTTTGGTTTTCTTCATTCTTCTTTGCTCTGAACAAGGAAAGACCCATCGCTGCATCTAGATGGCTGCTTGCAAGCTTTTAAGATCCCAGTTGCTACTCGCCAAAGTAGGATGTGAAACAATGTTTTATGCTGTATGTTATAGGTCTTTGCATATTTCTTTCTAATACTTTTTACTTTGTCTTGTCAAGCCATCCTTTGAAATCTTCTGTTCAGCTCTTTTATTTCATCATTTCTTCCATTCACTTTAGCTACTCTCAAGAGCAAGTTTCAGAGTCTCTTCTGACATCCACTTTAGTCTTTTATTTCTTTCCTGTCTTTTTAATGACCTTTTGCTTTCTTCATGTATGTTATCCTTGATATCATTTCACAACTTGTCTGATCTTTGGTCATTAGTGTCAGTGCACCAAATCTCTGAGATGGTCTCTAAATTCAGGTAGGATGCACTCAAGGTTGTACTTTGGATCTCGTGGACTTTTAAAATGTTATTCACCTTCAACTAGGATTTGCATAGGAGCAACTGATAGTCTGTTCTGCAGTCAGCCCCTGGCCATGTTCTGATTGATGACATTGATGATATTATCTTTTCACAGATGTAGTGATTTGATTCCTGTGTATTCCATCTAGTGAGGTCCACATGTATAATTGCTGTTTATGTTGTAGAGAAAAGGTATTTGCAATGCTTAAGTCATTGGTGTTTTGGTTACTTAGTTCTGCTCTAACAGAACATACCACAATTAAGATGGTTTGAACAAACAGGAGTTTATTCTCTTACAGTTTGGAGGCTTTAAGTCTGAGTTCAGAGTGCGGGGCTGGGTAAAAGTCCCTCAACCTTGGGCTTCAGCTCTGCCTCTTGCTCCCAGCCCACTCAGGCTGGAGGCTTTTCTTCACTCAGATGGCTGCTGGCTGCTGATGATGACAAGCCAAGGTTGATAAGTAAAAAGGCACAGTCCCATTGTTGCCAAACCACATGGCAGGCCACTAATTCAAGTCCAGAAGAAGTCCCAAGTTTGGCAGGGCATGGGAGGCTGTTAGACAATGACTTGGCTATGTGCAGGGTTCAAACATGCCAAAAGGCTGGAGACCTTCCTTAAAGTTGCTTCTTACATACTGGAAGCAGACCACATCTCTAAAGTAGCTACTCAGGTGCTCCAATAGATTCTGCCCTGGAGTTAATTACCAGTCTCACCGTGGGGAATAACTACGTCCAGCTGTCCGGCCACTCAACCAGGCCCAGTCAAACTGACACACAAACTTAACTACCAGAGTTGGTCCTGTGATATTCTATCATGCAATCTCTAGTATCATTTCTGTCACCAAGGCCATATTTTCCAACTACTGATCCTCCTTTGTTTCCAACTTTCTCATTCTCATCATCGGTAATTATCAATGGATCTTGATTGCATGTTGGATCAATTTCAGACTTCAGTAGCTGGTGAAATCTTCAATTTCTTCATCTTTAGCATTAGTGGTTAGTGTGTAAATTTAAGTAATAGTTGTATTAACTGATCTTCCTTGTAGGCATATGGATATTGTCCTATCACTGACAGTGTTCTACTTCAGAATAGATTTTGAAATGTTCCTTTTATGATGACTGCAACACCATTCCTCTCCCATTAGTCATTCCCAGAATAGTAGACCATAACGTATGTCTGATTCAAAATGGCCAATATCAATCCATGTCAGCTCACTAATTCCTAGAATATGTATCTTTATGTGTTCTATTTCATTTTTGATGACCTCCAGTTTTCCTAGATTCATACTTCATACATTTCACGTTCCAGTTATTAATGAATGTTTGCAGCAGTTTCTTCTCATTTTGATTTGTGCCACATCAGCAAATAAGGTCCCAGAAGCTTTACTCCACCCACATCATTAAGGTTGACTACTTTCAGGAAGCAGCTCCTCCCCAGTTGCATTTTGAGTGCCTCCCAACTTTCCTGGCACTATATCAGACAATGTTTCCTTTATATTCATGAGGTTTTTACTGGCCAGTCTTTTCAGAAGTCGTTTGCCATGTCTTCCTTTATAGTCTGTCTTAGTCTGGAACCTCCTTTGAAACCTGTCTGCCCCAGGAGACCCTGCTGGTATTTGAAATACCGGTGGCATAGCTTCCAGCATCACAGTAACATACAAGCCACCACAGTACAACAAACTGACAGACGAGTGGTGGTTACTCCTAATAGGAAGTCAGCATGTGAATAATAGAGTTAAAATAAAATGCATGGTGATACCAAGATCCTAGGGCCTGTATGAGAAATTATTCCTTAGTAAGATACTTGAAATCTTCTGAAAAAAAAAAAGGAGGAAACCCATATTTATTCATGTAAGTACTTTTATTTTCTTTCAATGCTTTCCCTTTAAAATTTCTAACAAAGTAATATACAGTATTCAATTAATAAAAAACAAAATAGTACAGAAAAAATTATAATGGGCTTTTATGCACTTAATGGGCTTACAATAAAAGGCAACAGTCCCAAAACCCTATTCCTACTTCCTAAAGGAAATAAATTTTAGCTCTTATTGGTTTTAGTTCTGGTGACTATCTCCCTAAATTAAACAATATTTTTATAATGTTATGCCTTTGCTTGCCAATTGAAGACATTATTCATTGACTCCCCACTGTGAAAGATCAAGACTTAGCTCACATTATCATGTCTTCAGTACATCTTCTTGGCATTTTTCTAGTTATTTTTTATGTCTTTGTTCTGGTTACCTACTGCCACTCTTACAGGAATATACCACAAACGGGATGGCCTTAACAAACAGTTCATTCTTTACAGTTCAGGAGGCTAGAAGTCCAAGTTCAAAGTGCCAGGCTCTAGGGGCTGGGTGAAAGCCCCTCGACCTTGAGCTTCAGCTCTGCCTCTTGCATCTCTTCACTCAGGCAGCTACTGGCTGCTGAGGCTAACAAGCCCAAGGTCGACAGATAAAATGGCACAGTTCCGATGTTACCAAACCACACGGCAGGCCATTAATTCAAGTCCATTGGAATTCCCAAGGTTGGCAGAGCATGGCAGGCTGCTGAACAACAACACAGCTACACGTAGGGTTTAAGCGTGCCATGAGCTAGAGATCATTCCCAAAGCTGTCTCTTATATACAGGAAGCAGACCACATCCCTAAAGCAGCTACTCAGCTGCTCCAGTAGATTCCAACGTGGAGTTAACTAACAATATCACCATGGGGAGTAACTACATTCAGCTGCTCAGCCACTCAACCAGGCCCAGCCAAGTTGACACACAAGCATAACCACCACAGTCTTTAAACTGTTAAGTAATATATTAAAAGCTTATTTTTCTTGTTCCTTCAACTTGACATAGCATCTCTTGACTTCCCACTTGGTAATATCCATGTGAGGAGGTTAGCACAGGAACTCTGCCTACCCATCTCCTACTTTCCACTTGTCAATTTCAGTCAGCTATACCTTTAATTTTACAATGTAAAGGCATTAATATGTATAGGCTCTTTTGTCACTATATTTAAGTCTTTTTTATTTGACTCCAGATTGGTTCTAAAAATTGAAACAGAAAAATAGCATTACATTGCAATGACAAGTAATAGCATTTACATTACAATGGCAAATATAACACATTATAATGACAAGTACCATTGGAATTATATATTTCTTTCTCTGAAGTGTACAGTTACTATTCCTGTGCCCCTCAAAGGAGCATGATCCTAGCACCATGGCCAGCCTGATGATCTTTTCTTATGTTTCAGCCATTGCTCAAAATTACACATTTTACTTTGCTTATGTTTAGGGTGTGATTTATCAGAGAGCTGTTTGTTTTTCCAGGAGTTTCTAGTTGTCCTCTCTTGCACCTGTCAGCTCTGACCTTGGATTGGTTTTTCTCACTTCCAAACCTCTTGGGCATTTTCTAGGATACCATTTCCTCACTTTCAGTATTAATTTCATAGGGCTGTTGTAACAAATTATAACAAATTGGGTGGCTTAAAACAACAGAAATTTATTCTCTCATAGTTCTGCAGGCCGAAAGTCCACAATCAAGGTGTCAGCAGGACTGTACCCCTTCTGAAGGCTCTGGGGAAGAATCCTTTCTTGCTTCTTCCTCGCTGGTAGTGGTTGCTGGTGATATTTGGCATTCGTTGGCTTGTAGCTGCATCACTCCAATCTCTACTTCCATCGTCACATGGAGTTCTTCTCTCTGTGTCTCTGTTTTTTCATATAGTTTTGTAAGGACACCAGTCATTGGTGGACTTAGGGCCTATGCTAATCCGGTATGACCTTAACTTATAACACCTGCAAAGACTTTATATCCAATAAGGCTATATTTGGAGGTTCCAGTAGTAATAAATTTTTTGGGAGGACAATATTCAACCCAGTACTTTTATTACCTTTTCATCTTGTAAGAATTTGTTGATATCTGTGGTCCACTGGTAGTATCTTTTCTGTTTTCTATGAAGGTTTGTGATTCATTTGATGTGTTGAGTGGAAGGGGAAAAAAGTGTGCTTAGTCTACTGTGTGGAGCTGCATACCTGGAGATTTATTTTTCACTTAAAATTTCCCCTTTGGACCAGGTTTGCTGGTCTGATAGAGCCTGGTGGAACCACTGAGACTATGGCCCCTAGCTGCCCGTCAGGTCTGGAATTGATTACAACCTAGGAAACCCTATGGGGGCAGTTCTGCTCTGTCATATGGGGTCGCTATAAGTTGGAATTGACTTGATGGTACTTAAAACAGCAACAACATATGAACCTGGGAGGAATGGGAAGGAATGTGTACTGACTTAAAAAAATGTCAGTTAAGGAAAAAAAAAAAGATTGAAAGAAAAAGTAGTACGTGCTTCAAGGGAATTAAAATTTTATGTTGAAGTCCCCTTTAATCTCACCTGCTAATGTAACCACTGTTAACAGTGTACCATATATTCTTCTAGATTTCTTTTATGCATTTACAAACATTTCTTTTTATTATCACTGAATCAATATCATAGATTGTAGTGTCTGTACTTTTGTTATCTTATTTCATCGTTTCTTTCTAAAGACAAAGACACTTTTTACAAGTCTCTCTCTTCTTTTTAACTTAATGTTTATGTCTATCTTTCTCATCACTATGTATCAGTCTTTCTCTTTTTTCTCTTTTAATTGTGATTTGGGTAAAAGTTTGCAGAGCAAATTCATTTTCTACTCAACAGTTAATATACGTTTTGTTTCATGACATTGATTGCAATCCCCGTAATGCAACAGCTTTCTTCCCACTTCCTCCCTGTGGTCACTTTTTTTCTGTGTTCTTTTCTCCTATGCATTCCTGCCCTCTGAGCTATCTTCCTGTACAAATGCTGCCCTTCTGATCTCCCATGGTGATTGTTCTAAGGTGTATACCTACCTGGTGTAATTGTTCACCTTATATACCTTTCTATTGTTTGGCTGTAAGCCAGGGGAGTAAGTTCAATTCCAGGCCCAAAGGGTGACTAGGGGCCATAGTTTTGGGGTTTTACCAGACTGGTAGCATAGTGGCTAAGACACTTGCCTGCTAACCAGGTGGTTGGCGGTTCAAACCCACCAGCCACTCCTCGGAAGGAAGGCTGCGCAATCCTACTTCCGTAGTGATACTGCCTCGGAAACCCAAGGAGGGGTCGCTATGAGTCGGGGCCGACTCGAGGGCACATAACAACAACAACAACAACA
>NW_006921670.1:6682096-6693376 GCF_000298275.1 Orycteropus afer afer
TGTGCTTAGTCTACTGTGTGGAGCTGCATACCTGGAGATTTATTTTTCACTTAAAATTTCCCCTTTGGACCAGGTTTGCTGGTCTGATAGAGCCTGGTGGAACCACTGAGACTATGGCCCCTAGCTGCCCGTCAGGTCTGGAATTGATTACAACCTAGGAAACCCTATGGGGGCAGTTCTGCTCTGTCATATGGGGTCGCTATAAGTTGGAATTGACTTGATGGTACTTAAAACAGCAACAACATATGAACCTGGGAGGAATGGGAAGGAATGTGTACTGACTTAAAAAAATGTCAGTTAAGGAAAAAAAAAAAGATTGAAAGAAAAAGTAGTACGTGCTTCAAGGGAATTAAAATTTTATGTTGAAGTCCCCTTTAATCTCACCTGCTAATGTAACCACTGTTAACAGTGTACCATATATTCTTCTAGATTTCTTTTATGCATTTACAAACATTTCTTTTTATTATCACTGAATCAATATCATAGATTGTAGTGTCTGTACTTTTGTTATCTTATTTCATCGTTTCTTTCTAAAGACAAAGACACTTTTTACAAGTCTCTCTCTTCTTTTTAACTTAATGTTTATGTCTATCTTTCTCATCACTATGTATCAGTCTTTCTCTTTTTTCTCTTTTAATTGTGATTTGGGTAAAAGTTTGCAGAGCAAATTCATTTTCTACTCAACAGTTAATATACGTTTTGTTTCATGACATTGATTGCAATCCCCGTAATGCAACAGCTTTCTTCCCACTTCCTCCCTGTGGTCACTTTTTTTCTGTGTTCTTTTCTCCTATGCATTCCTGCCCTCTGAGCTATCTTCCTGTACAAATGCTGCCCTTCTGATCTCCCATGGTGATTGTTCTAAGGTGTATACCTACCTGGTGTAATTGTTCACCTTATATACCTTTCTATTGTTTGGCTGTAAGCCAGGGGAGTAAGTTCAATTCCAGGCCCAAAGGGTGACTAGGGGCCATAGTTTTGGGGTTTTACCAGACTGGTAGCATAGTGGCTAAGACACTTGCCTGCTAACCAGGTGGTTGGCGGTTCAAACCCACCAGCCACTCCTCGGAAGGAAGGCTGCGCAATCCTACTTCCGTAGTGATACTGCCTCGGAAACCCAAGGAGGGGTCGCTATGAGTCGGGGCCGACTCGAGGGCACATAACAACAACAACAACAACAACAACATCAGACCAGTAAGCCTGGTCTTTTTTATGACTTTGAGTTTGATCCACATTTTTCTCCCATTCTATCTAGAATTTACTATTCTGATCCTTTTCAGAGTAGTTGACAGTGGTAGCCAGTCACTAGTTCTCATCTCAGGGTCATCATGTAGGCTGAGGTTCACATGGTCCACTAGTCCCTTGGACTAATAGTTTCCATGTGTCTTTGATTTTCTTCATTTTTCAAATTTTTTACTTAATGTTTATATCTATTTTTCACATCACTATGTATCAATCTTTCTCATTTTATTAAGGACTGCATAATATTTCATCATGTGGCAGTATAAGATTGAAACAGTTCCCTATAATGGAAATGTGGACTGTTTGCCATCATTAATAGTGTTACTATCATGAGTAGTATGGCATAGAATTTTATTGTGTATTTTATTTTACCTATAAGAGAATTTCTATAAGATAAATTTCTGAAAGTGAAATTATGGGATATGATAGGATATGATGATATGAACCTTGTGAACACTGGTTTTTATAAACCTAATAAATCTCTACTAATTGTAAAGATGAAAATAGAAGAGTGCCATGAGAAAGAAGTTTGCTGCCATAGCATCTTAATTGTTAGGATTTATCTACAAGAAACAGTTTAGTGCCCAGCTACCAATGCCAACTGCTTGGAAAGGGATTATAACTAGAGATCCTGGATAGAGTGGGAGGAAAAATGTGGAACAAAACTCAAAAACACAAAAATGACCAGAATTACTGGTTGGATAGAGACTGGTGGAACCCCTGAAGACTGTGACCCCAGGTTACCCTTTGGGCCTAGAAATGGACTTTCTTACATGGATTAGCTCTCAGCCCAACAGGAGAAAGACCTCCATACAGAACACCTACCCCAGGGCAATGCACCCACCTACTGTAGGGAGATGCACCCCTTAGATCAATCAGCCATGAGGCACCAGAGGGACAGCATTCACTTAGAAAGCTGGGCAGACAGGAATGCATAGATAAGAAGGGCACAGGGAGATGGTAGTCACAGGGAAGAGAGAGGAGAGTTTTTTATGTTTGGGGATGGTAATTGGGCTGTGAAATCAAATGTGCATGAACTATTGAATGTAAAACAAATTTGCTATGTAAATTTGTACCCAAAGCACAATAAACTAAACCAAACAAAACAGTTATGCAACTTGAAAAAAAAAAAAAAGAAAGAAATAGTTTAAATTTATAGTAGATTAAGCAAAGTTGAAGTTCATTTTTCTTCACACAAGATTCTGGCTAGGTTGTCCAGAGTAGTATGAAACTCCACAATCATCAGTGAGCCACGTTCCTTTTAGCTTGTTGCCTCACAATGTTTGGTCCCCAGTGGGGTAGTTAAGTTTTTGTGTTAACTCGGCTGGGCCTGGTTGAGTGGCTGGGCCGCTGGAGGTAGTCATTCCCCATGATAAGACTGGCAATCAAGTCCGTGGTGAGATCTATCACAAGAAGCTGAGTAGCTGCTTTAGGGATGTGGTCTGCTTCCTGTATATAAGAAGCAGCTTTGGGAATGGTCTCTAGCTTATGGCACACTTGAACCCTGCATGTAACCAAGTCGTTGTTCAGCAGCCTACCATGCTCTGCCGATCTTGGGGCTTTTAATGGACTCAAATTAATGGCCTGCCGTGTGGTTTGGTAATATCGGGTCTGTGCCTTGTTACTTGTCAACCTTGGGCTTGTCAGCCTTATCAGGCAGCATCTGAGTGAAGAAAAGCCTTCAGCTTCAGTGGGCTGGGAGCAGGAGGCAGAGCTGAAGCCCAAGGTTGAGGGGCTTTCACCCAGCTCTTAGAGCCTGGCACTTTGAACCTGGACTTAAAGCCTCCAAATTGTAAAAATAAACTCCTGTTTGTTAAGGCCATCCCATTTGTAGTATATTCCTGTCAGAGTGGTACCATGTAACCAAAACACCCAGCTTCAACCTGGTGCTCCAAGGTGGCTGCTTCAGCTCCAGCCATTACTTTTGCATTCAAGCAAGAAAGAAGAAATGGAATGATAAAGAATACTCTCTACCTTTAAAGAATACTTTCAGAACTACCTTTGAAGGCTTCCTAACTGTATCGTTCCACCATACCTATTTAATCTGTATGCTGAGCAAATAATCCAAGAAGCTGAACTGTGTGAAGAAAAACATGGCATCAGGATTAGAAGAAGACTCATTAACAACCTGCGATATGCAAATGACACAGCCTTTCTTGCTCAAAGTGAAGAGGACTTCAAACACTTACTGATAAAGATCAAAAACTACAGCCTTCATTGTGGATTATACCTCAACATAAAGAAAATAAAAATCTTCACAACTGGACCAATAAACAACATCATGATAAAGGCAGAAAAGATTGAAGCTGTCAAAGGTTTTATTTTACTTGGATCCATAATCAATGTCCATGGAAGCAGCTGTCAAGAAGTCAAATGTGTATTGGATTGAACAAAACTATTGCAGAAGACTTCTTTAAAGTATTAAAGATCAAAAATATCACTTTGAAGACTAAGGTGGATCTGACTCAAGCCATGGTCTTTTCATTACCCATAAGCATGTGACAGCTGAACAGTGAATAACGAAGACTGAAGAATAATTGAATTATGAAAAATGGTGTTGGCAAAGAATGTTGACTATATCACGGACTACCAGAGGAAATACATGAATCTGTCTTGGAAGAAGTGCAGCCAGAATGCTCCTGAGAAGCAAGGATGGTGAGACTTCATCTCTTGTACTTTGGTCATGTTATCAGAAGGGACCAGTCTCTGGATAAGAACATCATGCATAGTAAAGCAGTGGGTCAGCAAAAAAAAGGAAGACTCTCAGTGAAATGGATTGACACCATGGCTGCAACAATGGGCTGAAGCAGAGCAACGATTTTGAGAGTGAGGCAGGACTGGGCAGTGTTTTGTTCCGTTGTATATGGGGTCAGTATAAGTCAGAACTGACTTAGTGGCACCTAACAATAACAGCTGTAATTCAGAAGTGATTAGGTTTAGGGCCCACCCTACTTTGGTACTGCTGTTAACATAACAAAAGAAACACCTGTTTCTAAACAGGATCACTTCTACAGGTATAGGAGGCAGGGCTTCAGTTCATAGTTTTGGTAGACATAATTCAATCTGCAACACTCATACTGACATAAAAATATAAGTCCTGTTAATATTTACCTATCGATCCTAGTTTTACTCATTGAGGTAATTGAAAGCAGGTTTGATTTCTCTTCCCCAGGAGAACTATCATTCATTGGAGAACAGTAGTCATACATATCTCTTGATGCACCTTCAGTTCTACATAGTGCTTCTTTCATCATGAGGCCTTTCTTCCTGAGAAAACTCACTGCATCCTTAGCAAAAACAATGGTCAAATGAGAATTTACTAAGTGTTAAGTATTGTGCTAAGTGCTTGGTATACATAATCTAGTTTGATTCTTATTCCAGAGTATCCCAAGGGAAGACCCGTGCCTTACTCTAAACCTGCTTTTGTCTCTCTGGATGCAGGAAAGACCACCAGAGCTCTCCACCAGTGCAATACAGGGAACTACGGGCCCTGATTGAAGCCATGCTGAACCGGTGTGCAGATCTTTCTGTGATCCCAGTGAACAGGAGACCTCTGGTCAGTGCACTGTAGCCTGCTTCTTCCCGAAATCATGCTGTAATGTGGTTTTAGAAGGATAATTAAACATTTGACTGCTAACCAGAAGGCTGGCGGTTCAAACCTACCAGCCACTCCTCAGAAGGAAGATTGGGCAATCTACTTCCATAGTGATACCACCTCAGAAACTCAAGGAGGGGTCGCTATGAGTTGGATCCGACTCGATGGCAGTGAGTTTGGGTTTTTTTTTTTTTTTTGCTTTCATATGCCATTTTATAGCATATTCTCATGTGCACACATACATAATACAGTGTTACTTTTCCCAAATATAGAGCAATGGAGTCTTAAAGATTACTATCCCCATATTTATAGATGAGGAAACTGAGTCCCAGAGGGGTATATGATTTTTCTCCAAGGTCCAAAACTAGCAAGGACCTGAGCCCGGATAGTCAAATCCCAGGCTATCCAAGCAAGTATGATAAACATGCTCACCAGATAGATCATTTAAGGCTGGATCACTAGAATCATGGAATCTGACTAATGTCCAGTGTGTTATATTTTGTTGGTATTGAATGGTCCATGGACTTAAGATGTCAGAAACGATGTTGTCAGTGTGAATGCTGATATGTCCAAAGGACTAACTTTGGAAACTAAGTCCTTCATACATAATGTGATGGGAATTTTCTTGTTTTGGAGCAACAGATATGGGCAGTAACAACCATTTAGCCATATAGCATAGCATAGCATAGCATAACATAGCATATATCATATCATATCATATCATATCATATCATATCATGCCATTACCATATAATAGGCCAAGAGCCAGTCCTGTGGTTCACTGGAAAACAGGTTAACATCTCTCTCTACCATTTTTTTAAAGGATCAATTAAATGGCTAGATTTGCAAGGATCTAACCAAAATTCCCTGGAAAACATTAGGTGTCTGGGAGCATCAGACTCCAATGGGCAGGAAGAGGTTAGCTCTCTAAGCATAGTGGAAAACACAGCAGGTCCTTGACCAAAAGTTTCTTCTCTTTCCTCTCTCCTTTTCACCTTAGGGCCACACCTCCAGTAGAGATTCTGAGAAGGCCATTCTGAGAAGGGGGCAGTTCCTCCTGAGCACCCTGGAGGGATTTCGGAATGCCTGCAGGTGAGGGGCCTGGGTGGTCTTGGTGGTAGCCTGGAGGGTGGGAGTGACGGAGAACTCAAGACCAAGGATGAAGTTCCAGAAGCACCATCTAATTTCCTCTGCTCTGTCTGCCATAGAGAGAGAACCTTGGCTAGAAAACCAGAGTGAGGCCTGGGGCTAGGGACTGGGGTAGATGAGGTTTGAGAGCAGTAATTAGTGGATAGGAAATTTCTACTAAGATTCCCTCCCAGTAAAGCCTTTGCTAAGGGCAGTGGTGGGTCAGTGGTAACTTCTCATCTTCTGTGTGAGAGACCTGGGTTCGGTTCTGGCCAGTGTACTTCATGTGCAGTCATTGGAGGCTTGTGTATTGCTGTGATGGTGTCTTGGTTACCTAGTACCACTCTTGACAAGAATATACCACAATTAGAATGAATAGCTTGAACAAACAGGAGTTTATTCTCTTACAATTTTGGAGGCTTTAAGTGCAAGTTAAAAGTGCTAAACTCTAGGGGCTGGGTGAAAGTCCCTCAACCTTGGGCTTCATCTCTGCCTCCTGCTCCCGGCCAACTGAAGCTGGAGGCTTTTCTTTACTCAGACAGCTGCTGGCTGCTGAGGATGACAAGCCCAAGGTTGACAAGTAACAAGGCACAGTCCCAATGTTACCAAACCACATGGCAGGCCATCAATTCAAGTCTAGACGAGGTTCCAAGATCAGCAGGGCATGGCAGGCTGTTGAACAACAACTTGGCTACGTGCAGGGTTCAAGTGTGCCAGAAGGCTAGAGACCATTCCTAAAGCTGTTTCTTATAGACAGGAAGCAGACCACATCCCTAAAGCAGCTACTCAGCTGCTCCAGTAGATTCCACCATGGAGTTAATTACCAATCTCACCATGGGGAATAACTACTACGAGCTGCCCAGCCACTCAACCCAGGCCCAGACAAGGTGATGCACAAACTTAACTACCACAGATGCTTAATAATATATAAGCAGAGCTTTCAGAGTAAGACCAAGTGGGAATAAAGGCCTGGCAAGCCAATGAAAACCGTCTGAATCACAACAATCCAGTCCCAGTGGAAGAAGCTGCCATAAGTCAGGGGCCTGTTCCATGGTAGGTAGCAACAACAGCACAGTCCTTGCTCCTATATCATGAGGCTGTGTCTCACTCAACTGTGTTCACTGAGCCCCTAAGCTAACATGGTAGGTGTTCACTGAAGACTTTTTGAATTAATTCAATTCAGATAAACAAATGTTTATTGTAGGAGCTCTGATGGTGTAGTGCCTAAGGCATTTGACTCCTAACCAGAAGGCTGGTGGTTCAAACCCATCAGCCGCTCCTCGGAAGGAAGACTGGGCAATCTACTTCCATAGAGATACCACCTTGGAAACCCAAGGAGGGGTCGCTATGAGTTGGAACCAACTCAACGGCAGTGAGTTTGCTTTGGTTTTGGTTTTGTGTGAACCTGGTGCTAGACAGCAAGAGTGGAAAAAATCAGTAAGAATGACTCCTGCCCACAGGGAGCTCACGGTCACTTTGGGAAGAGACGGCTTTGTGTATCTATATGGAATTCATTAGAGTGTCAAGAGTTCAGGGAAGGCCTTCCACATAGAGGGAGCAGCATGTGCCATGGCAGAGATGTGAAGCAGCAAGCAGCTTGTGTTCAGGAAAGTATACAGAGTGTGGCTCAAGAGTCACATGTGATGGTGGAGAAGAGCAGCATGAGCCTGAAAAGGTGGCAGAGGACTGGGTCCTCTCCTTGTTGAGGTCCCTGACTTTTCTCTAGATCTGATGAGAACACCTCCCCTGGGCCCTGTCCTCAGGGTACCCCTAAGAGGGTGCTTGTGTGCTGCGTAAGTGTAGTGACATACTTGTATGTTCATTTCTCAGGCTGGCTGTGGAATTCCAGAGTGAACCCTCGGCCCAGGAGAATCCATTCACTGCTCCCAGCGCCGAAAAGGAAGACACCTTGCAGGACTTCTCAGAATTTCTCCTCAGTGTCTGTGACTCTCTGTGTGTTCCCATGGTGATGGTGGGTTCCCTTGTACCATGGACAGTATGAGCTTGGGGAAGAAAAGACTGAGGATGAGGCAGACTGAGAGGTGCAGGCCAGTGACTGCACAACTGTACCTAAGAACCTAAGGGTGTCATTCCTGTAGCCATCTTTCCTTTAGTTTTTATCTCTTGTAAGGTTGGTCTGGTTTTTACAAATTCCCTTAATTTCTGCTTATCTGGAAATCTCCTAATTTCACCATCATATTTGAGGGACAGTTTTGCTGAGTATGTAATTCTTGGTTGGAAATTTTTCTCTTTCAGGGTTTTATATACACCATGCCATTGCCTTCCTGCTTGCATGGTTTCTGCTGCGAAATCAGAGTTTATTCTTACTGGTTGTCCTTTGTAAATAACTTTTCGTTTTTCCCATGCTGCTTTCAGGATTCTTTGGTTTTGATGAGTTTGATGATGATATGTCTTGGTGATTTTCTTTTGGGGTCTATCCTGTTTGGGGTTCGTTGGACTTCCTGAATTGATATATTCTTATCTTTCATCATATCAGGGAAGTTCTCTTCCAACAAATCTTGGACAATTTTCTCAATGGTTTTATTTTTCTCTTCCTGTTCTGGAATTCCGATTACACATAGGTTATCCCTTTTGATGGTATCCCACATGAACCTTAGGCTTTCTTTGTTTTGTTTTGATATTTTTTTCTGATTGATCCCTTTCCAAAGATGTATTCAGGTATTTTTGTCTTCAATTGCACTAATTCTGTCTTCCATTGCATCAATTCTACTCCTTTGCCCTTTCAATGTGTTATCTATTTCTAAAAATTTAATATTAATCTTCTGGATTTATATCTGTAGATTTTGTATCATTTCTAATTTTTCCTTTATTTTGTCATTTTGTTCTTGCATTTTCATCTGAAATTGTTCTAGGGTTTTGTCTGTGTTTTCCTATATCTGTCTCTTAGTCCTTTGAAGACACCTAAATATAATTCTTTTGAATTCCTTATCAGGGAGTTCCAATGCTGCTGCTTCCTCAGGAATGTTTTTTGGGTCTGAATCCTGCTCCCTTGTTTCTACCACTTTATCTTGCTTCTTTGTGTGGACTGTGATGTTCTGTTGTCTCCAAGACATTGTGACATTGTTGTATTTAGATCTCTGTTAACAGTTGGTGAAGAACAGCTAAGGGTGAATCAGGCTCTTCTTGGTGGTTATTTATCGTTGGCCAGTTGGTGGAGAAGGAAGTGATGGCTCTCACTTAGTAAGTGAAGCTGCAGGAGGTGTGGTGTAGTTGTGTCATACGGAGATTGTTGCTGTCTCCCACTCAGACAAAAACAATTGAAAAACCATCAAAAAAAGTAAAAGCAAGCGAACAAAAAACACACTGCATAAACACACTGGAACAACCACCAAAAAAGAAAAAGAAAAAAACCCTGCAATATCTGGGGAGAAGGCAATAAGAGAAAAAAGGTAGAGTAGGAGATAATGAAGAAAAAATGGGAAGAATGCTAAAAGAAAAACAAGGAACGGGATTAACCTCAAGAAAGAAAAAAAAAAAAAAAGGGAACCAGGAACAGGGAAGAGAGAGAGAGCTGAAAACTAGAACCTGGGAAGGGAAGACTAAAGAATAATAGTAAAAAGAAAAAAAAAATTAGACAAAAACAAACAAACTAAAAAAAGGATTAAAAAAAAAAAGTCTGGGCAAGGTGGGGCAGGACACCCAGGCTCTATCAGAGCACACAGACTGGGCTGGAATTCCTGCTGGCCCAGAAGGTGGATGGGAGTGAGGGATGGCCGCACCTCTGTTCACCAAAAGGATGTGGAGTATAAGAGTAACAAGGGGAATATTGCATCTTTCCAGTCGTTGGCATCCGGAATGTCCTTGTGGTTCCCAGCAATTGGAGCCTATTTTTAAGTCCCTGGAATCTGGGTGAAGGCTATTGCTTAAAATATCCAAAATGGTTGAACTGCTTGTAAACACTCTAATGACTGCGCCCTCTCCGGACAGGCAAAAGCCCACAGCTCAGCCCATCTCCCTCTTTGCTAATTCCCATTTTATTCACCAGCCACCAGTGCAGTCCTCCATGCAGCCCCTGGCTAGCAGGCCCTATTTTTAGGTTAATTCTTAGGTCCTAACATCACTCATCAATTTTCAAGCTGTCTGTGCCATCAGGATCACTGCCAGACCACAGCTCCATGTCTCCTGTTTTGGTGTTTTCATGCAGGTTCTTCTACTAGTAAGAGTTTAGACCACTTCTGTATCCTTCTCTTCAAAGCTCAGGGCTCCAGGATTATCTTCTGTATCTGTGTTAATTGGTTCCCCTTTTCTTTGTTGAAGAGAATCTGTCCAATCTGTCTGCCTATTCCGCCATCTTACTGGAACTCCCTCCTTTAGTTTTTAATATAAAGTATAGTTTTTCATTATAAAACTAATAGATACTCCTTAAGAAGATGTAGAAAGCAGGAATAATAATTACATAGGTAATACTTATGGACTGATAAGGGCCTTGTATTCATTACCTGTTTAATACTCCCAATTAGATGGGTACTATAATTTATAGATGAAGAAACCAAAAGTCACAGAGGCTGACATCTTCTTAGCGTTATAGAGCAAGTGTATGGTGGTGCCAAGATTTACCTCATAATGAGCAGCAGTGATTGTCTGGGATGAAGCTTCACCAAGGCACACGTGTGTGTGCATGTGTATGTTCTGGAAGATGAGTGTGGCCATGTTGAAGAGATACCTGGTCAGGAAGAGCATTGCTTTGAGCTGACTTGGGATCAAGGTGGTAGGAAGAGCAGGGTTCAGAGCCATTGGCTCCCTGAGCAACCTTGCACAAGTCCTGTCTTGCTTGAGGACTGGACATCCTGTGGAGTCCCTTTTAGTTGGGGAACCAAACCCACTGCTATTGAGTCAATTCCAACTCATAGGGACCCTATATGACAGAGTAGAACTGCCCAGTAGGGTTTCCAAGGCTATAAATCTTTACAGAAGCAGACTGCCTCATCTTTCTTCCACAGAGTGGTTGGTGGGTTTGAACCACGACCTTTTGGTTAGCAGCTGAGCACTTAACCATTGTTGCACTAGAGCTCCTTTAGTTGGGGAAAGGCACCTCCTGGTGGCATAGTGCCTAAGGCATTTGACTGCTAACCAGAAGGCTGGTGGTTCAAACCTACCAGCCACTTCTCAGAAGGAAGATTGAGTGATCTACTTCCGTAGAGATACTGCCTTGGAAACCCAAGGAGGGGTCGCTGTGAGTCCATGGCAGTGAGTTTGTTTTTTGGTTAAATACCTACTGGGAACAGCAGATGGCAGCAGGGCTCTCTGGCTCTGGCAGTAGGTGCTGCATTTCCCGGAGAAGCTACAGAGCCCAA
>NW_006921670.1:6693476-6702303 GCF_000298275.1 Orycteropus afer afer
TGGGGGTGGGGGGTATAGGGGAGGAGCCAGGGCTGCGGCCCTGACTCAGGTGCATGTCCCAAAAGCTTCATCCCAGACAATCACTGGGCAACTCACATTGGTTTTCTCCTCTGCTCTTCCTTGCTCCCAGGTTTATAGATCAGCAGAGCTGGACAGGCTCGTAGAATCATTCCTGATTTCTGCTTTTCTATATTTTAGAATTTTCTTTAAGGAAATGACTTGGTTTAAAAACCAAGCCAAAGATACTTATAAAAAGAATGTCTCTGAGGCCCCTGAGAGTGAAGGGGAGATGACTGCCCTAGGGGCACCCAGGCCTCTGTGCAGAGCTCGGATGGAAACCTAAGAGGAGTTTTTCTCCTCATAACACCAAGCTGCCTCGTGGCTGTGTTCAAGGGTGCCATGAAATGATAAGTGGGAAGGTAGTCTGTGAGCTGTATGCTGTTACGTGATTCTACACATCAGGCCTCATTGGTTTCTGGGAGGTAGGTCTTGTTCTTGTCTTGACTCTTGAGGGCAGAGGCTCACCCAGACAGGTGAAGCATCTTGGAACAATCTTTAGTAGCAGATTAAGCCTCGGATCTAGGTTTGTGACTTCAGATTCCTTAGCTTTTCTTGTGCCCTTCAAATGAAAGAGTTTATTCTCCTGTTGATTGGATGCTAGTTTTTTCTTCTTCAGCGGCTCAGTCCTAGTGGGCTGTGCTCTCCCTCCTTCGTTCTTTGCAGAGGCATATGGAGCAGGCCACCCAGCCAGCCCTGATGGAAGTTTTCCTCTCGACTCTACACATCCTCTTGGTCATCGTTCCCCACATGAGGGAGAAGTTCTCCAAGAAGCTTGGTAGGCAGTGGCAAGTGTGGATGCTGGGCCAGGGGGAGGTGTTTTAGAGCATGCCCTGTGAGATGGGATGTTTCCAAACTCATTCAGAATCAATATCCACTTTGCTCAGTGTTGGCTGGGAGGAAATCTCATCTGGCAATCGAAAGTCATCAAAGGCAATTCTTTTTTTTTTAATTTTTATTTTTTAAATTTTATTTTGATTTGGGTGAAGATTTACAGCGTAAATTCACTTTTCATACAGCAGTTCACATAATATACTTTGTCTCATGTCATTGACCAAAATTTACAATGCAACAGCTCCCCTCCCACTTTCTCCCCGTAGTTACCTCTTCCCAGTGTCCATCCCTCCATACTCTTCTGCGCCCTGAGCTGTCTCCCTGTGCATAAGCAGCCCTTCCTTCTCCCATGATTGTTCTCTCCAAGGCGTGTATCTACTTGAGGTAAATGTTTAACTCACATGCCTGTACTTTGTTTAGCTGGAAACCACAGGTGTGGCTTCCATTCCAGACCTGCAGGGCAGCTAGGGGCCATAGTCTCAGTGGTTCCACCAGGCTCTATTGGACCAGCAAACCTGGTCCCCACCTTCGTTTTTTTTTTTTTTTGAAAGGCAATTCTTAAGTTATTGGTATTTCTCTGAGAACGCCAGGGGGGTTCCAGCTCAGAGCCCACAACACACCCTTTGTGAGCAAAGCATTTGTAGCTGTTCTACATCTGTCTTCCACATGTCAGAACTGCATGGCAGAGGACGTTAAATGACCGTTCCAGAGTCACACTAGTAGATAGTGTTGGAGCAAAATTTGAATCCAGTATGACTCTAAAACCAGTGCTCTTTAATGCTTCCAAACTTGGGACTCTGTAACAGATCTGGTTTATGGCCCTCTGCTTTCTTCCCATTCCTCCCAAGCTGCCTCGTCCTTCATACGACTGACCCTGGAGCTGAAGGCCAGGTTCTGCAGTGACCTGAGGTATGTAGGATCTCAAGCAAAACTGAACGGCCAACATTTTTCTTGACTGAACAAGTGGAATTTCTGGCTAGTGTACTTACTGTATTTGTCAGGCACATAATGCACACATATCCTAGGGGTTTTTTTTGCCATTCATTTTCTCCTTTACCCCCAGGTATTTTCATAAGCATGCCATGCTAATTTTTTTACATGTTGCTATAAAAAAGATTAGTATGGCATCCTTAAGAAAATACTTTACAAGGGGGAAAAGGGCATGGTTGGCAGAAAACATGCAACATACACGTTATTTGTGTGAAAATACAGTAGTCATCGAACTATGAGGAGACTGACACAACAACTGGAGCTGTGAGCTGGACATGCTTCTGTAGGTTGTATATAATCTGGTTCAGGTAGGGCTTCTTTTTCTATGTGAGACAGTATGGGCACTCTGTCACATTAAAACTTAGGGATCTTAGGGATAATTTTCTAATCCCTCATTTTACAGGTGAGGAAACTGAAGCCCCTCAGAGGGGTAGGGACAGGCCCAAGGCCGTGTGGTCAGCAGATGGGATTTCAACATGGGCCTTTTGCTGCCACTCAGGTGCTTTTTCTGTGTACTGGGTTGTCTTCCATTTGTTTCCTGTATCAGCTTCTAAGATCCTGTGTCCATTAAGAGACCATCATGTTGTAAGTACTGCCAGCCCAGCAGTGTCTGAAGAAACTCTCTTGAGCACAGTCGAGAGGTTGCTGCCTCAGTCTCTGTCTTGTTAGGTTTCTGGAGTGGTCTCTGTAATGTCCCATTTCTGACCTGCCCCTGTCTCTGCATCTCCTTGGCACAGTCTGCTTGCTCCTGCCCACGGGCCACAGAGGACTACCAGGTTGTGTCCGGCTCTCCTCCCGTATCTCTGTTCAGGATAGAATGTTGGGGCCCATTTGGATTGTGGTTCAAAGTCAAAAGTTAGGATGTTTGTGGTACTCCTTGACTACCTGTCTTGTCTAGGATTTAGCAAAATCCCGTCTTTCTTGTACTCCTGTAGCCTGTTTTGTTATATTGGAGCCTAGCATGCCTCCTAGATTTGTTTTTCCAGTAAATTTTTAGTGAGGGCCAAGTGCCCAACTTACAGCTTTGGGCAGCACATTCCTTATTTACTTTTTACAGCCATCTCAGGCCCTCCTCTACCATGACAATGGAACTACCTATGATGCTTAGAATTAATTCACTGGGCTCCGGGCCAATAACAGTGGTTCCCCGGGCTCATTGCAAGCATAAAACCATCTGAGCCAAAGTAGCAATGTCATTTCTCTTGTCCGTTCTTCCTCTTCTCCCCTAAGTCACTCAGCCCTAAACCAGGCGTGTTCCGGTTTCCTCTGCTACATGTGCCTCAGTCTCCTCTCTGCTCCAGAGAAGACAAGACCGCCTTCTCAAGAAGGTAAGGTTCTACAGTTTGACTGCATGTGAGTTCCATGTGGTCAGAACCTGCAAGCCTGGCCTTCTAGTGGTATGGATACCTGGTTGACTGGCTGGGTAGTGAGTTAGTGCAATAGTGTTATGGATTGAATTTTGTCCCCCCAAAATATGTGTTGTAAATCCTAACTTCAGTGCCTGTGGTTGTAATCCCATTCGGGAACAGGTTTGTTATATTAATGAGGAAGTGTAGGGTTTATTTTGAGTCAATCTCTTTTGATTCAAATATAGAAGAGATTAGGACAGGCAAGCAAGCAGAGATGGAGAAAAATAGATCGATTCTGGCACATGAAGATCCCCATGGAGCCAGGAAGCAAGGACTTTCCCCAGAGCCGACACAGAGAGGGAACGCTTTCCTCTAGAGCCAGTGCCCTGAATGTGGACATCACACCCCTAAGCTATGAGCAAATGCATTTCTGTTTGTTGCAGCCATCCCCCTGTGATATTTCTGTTATAGCAGCACTAGAGGACTAAGACAAATACTAAGGCCTTTTGCTTGGAACTACCCAGAGGAACCATGGAATCATGGAATGGTGGAGCCATAGGCTAAGTCTTAGGGTGGTGAAATAACAGAATCAGAAAACGAGGGAATCTGAGACTCCTGGCACCTTAGAACCCCAGGGCTGAGAAGGATCCTAAAGATCAAGTCTAATTCTTTCCGCACTCCAGCCATCTCTCTGCATCATCCCCATCATAAGACCTCCTGCCCTCTGCTTATTCACTTCCAGAGACTGGTGCTTACTGTCTTTTGAGCAGCCTGTTCCGTTTCTTTGTTCATTCATTCCAGAAATAGTTCTTGAGCATCCACTGTGTGTCGTACATTGTTCCAGGTATAAGTAATGAGGTAGGGATACAAAGCCCTCACTCTCATGGAAAGAGAGGGCAACAGTGTTGTTGTTGTTACCAAGTGCTGTTCCAGCTCATGGTGACCCTACCTACAACAGAACGAAACACTGGTTCTGCCATGGCTTGGCTCTGGTTCTCTGCCTACACTGGCCACTCCTCTAGCACGTGTCCAGTCCTCTAACGGCTCAGCTGCAGTTTGATCTGGAAAGGAGATGGCACTGTGACTTACACTACAGCAGCCTAAGACCATGTTGGCAGCCTTGTCATGCAGCCTCTTGTGCTCACCGGTTCTGTTCCACTGCTGCTGGGAGCACCTCTCCTGTCTGATCGGAGAAGCCCAATACATCTGCCCCCTTAAGACACCAAAATCTCGGCACATCTCAGAGCAGGAGGAAGAGCAGCAGAGCGTACATGCTGACCTTTTCTTTCTCTTATACATCAAAAGCAAAGGACAAGCAGATGAGTCAGGATCCAAGATGTTGGTGCCAGTAGTCATCATGATAATGTGGTTTAATGGAAAAGCACTAAACTTGGAATCAGGGGACCTGACCTGACTCTGCTGCCAAATTTCTAGAAGACATCCTTCCTCCTCACCCTACACTTGCCCATGGCTTTGGCCCTGAGTCCACTCCCCTAGTGTGATGGGCCTTTGCAGTGAACCTCCAGCTCAGCTCCCGGCTTTCAGCCTCTTATCCTCCAGACATCTTCACTACTGCTAGAATGATCTGTCTGGAACCCAAGTCTGGAATATATAAGCTCCCCTGGCCTTTAAGTGTGGTGCCCAACATCAGTCTGTGGAACATTGTCAGATAGTGATGGGGTTTCCTCTGATTCATGGTGAAACGTGGAAAAGAAGGGCAGTATAGTGAATTTCCCATAAAGTTGGCTTTATTCAAATTTTACACTTTTGGTATTTATACAGGGAGCTCTACTGATGCAGTGGTTAAACAGGAGAAAGACGTGGCAGTCTGGGTCTATAAAGATTTACAGCCTTGGAAACCCTATGGGCAGTTCTGCTTTGACCTGTGAGGTCACTCTGAGTTGGGATCAACTCAGTGGCAATGGGTTCGTTTTTGGTTTTCCTTTTCTGAAACAGAGGTTTCATAAAAAAATCTAGGAATCTCCGCCCTTCAGTATAAAATCCAAATTCTTTCAACAGCATTCTAGGTCTTTCGTATTCTAGCTAAAATTACATCACTCAGTTCCTCAACTCCTGGCCCCATGTCTCTTCACTGCTGGTCCAGTCACACTGAACGACTTGCTTCTAGGCCTCTGAACACCCTGTCCTTGCTCCCTAGTACTCTCTTTCCTCCCTTCTCTGCTTGTTTCCAGCCTCCTTTCCACAGACCCCTCTTCTGTGAGCCTTGCCCTCAGGCAGCATGGGTCAGTCCTTTCTCCTCACTTTGAATTTGGTACCCATCACTTGTATGGTCCTTGTCTGTCTCTTATCTGTCTCTTCCCATCAGCTGCCAGCTCCTGGAGTTAGGACCAGGGTCTCACAGCCTAGCCTCGAAGAGCTATTCCATGAAAGTTTGTCAAATGAGTGAATGAATGACTGCATGCGTGAAGCTCTTTTTGAGGCAATTCTGTGTCCTTCCATGTGCTGACGATAGACTGTTTGGCTGAAAGCTGCATTAGGAAGAGGGCTCTGATTTCCTTCTGTCCTGCTGGCAGCCTCCCTGCCCTGCCTGGGTCTCCACCTGTCATAGGGACTCGTGTTCATTTGCTGCTCTCCAGCGCTCTCTGACTTTTCCTGCTTGTTCCCTTTCCAGAGCTCTCTGCACTCTCTGAACTCCTGCAGCTAGGGCTGCCCCAGATAAGCAGCAGGGTGCCCGAAAGCCTTGCCTTCCTGTCTGATCGCCAGTATGTGGAGGGAGCGGCTCGCAAGCGACAGTATTGCATCCTGCTTCTCTTCTACCTGGCCTGCATCCATGGGGACAGGTCAGTGCTCAGAGTGGCAGCTGGTGGTGGGTGCTGGGCCTGTGCCCGCAGCCCAGTTCAGTTCAGTAAATATTCGCAGAGACATCCTCTCCAAGCCTGGTGCTGGGCACTAGGGACACAGAGATATGTGACACATGGGTTGTATCCCCAAGGGGCTCATATCTTAGACACGGAGGTGAGATGGTGGGTAGACGCAGTGCTGAGAGAGGCAGAATGCTAGTGTGAGTCGGGATAGTCTTGAGGATAGTGTTTGTGCACAGAAAACGACTTCAGTGGTTTACTTTGGTTTTAAGAGTTACTGTACTATTTATGGGTGCTCTGGTGGCGTAGTGCCTAAGGCATTTTACTGCCAACCAGAAGGCTGGTGGTTCAAACCCACCAGCCACTCGTGGGAAGAAAGGCTGGGCAATCTACTTCCGTAGTGATACTGCCTCGGAAACCCAAGGAGGGGTCATTATGAGTTGGATCTGACTTGATGGCAATGGGTGGGTTTATACTATTTATAAAAAGGAGCTCTGGTGGCATAGTGGTTAAGGCATTTGGCTGCTAATCAGAAGGTCAGCAGTTCAAACCCACCAGCTACTCCATGGGAGGAAGATGAGGCAATCTACTTCCATAAAGATTTATAGCCCTGGAAACCCAGTGAGTGTCACTATGAATTGTAATAGACTCAATGGCAGTGGGTTTATACAGTTTATAAGGAGCCCTGGTAGTGCAGTGGTTAAGCACTCAACTGCTGACCAAAAGGTCAAGGGTTTGATCCCATCAGCTGCTCTGCAAGGGAAAGATGTGAGGCAGTCTGCTTCCATAGAGATTACAGTCTTGGAAACCCTACGGGGGGACAGTTCTACTCTATTCTGTAGGGTCAGAATCAATTCAACAGCAATGAGTTTGGTTTTACTTGTTTCTTTATTTATACAATTTATAAGGAGCCCTGGTGGTGCAGTGGTTTATGGCTTGGCTGCTAACCAGAAGGTCAGTGGTTTGAACCCTCTAGCTGTTGCAGGGGCAGCCTGCTTCCGTAAAGATTTATAGCCTTAGAAACCCTATGGGGCAGCTCTAGGGTCACTATGTGTCAGAGTCAACTCAACAGCAATTTTTTTTTTAATACAACTTATTAAAATTTCAAAATCAAAGCACTATTTTTCCTTAAGCTTTATAAATTATTCTGCCTTATAAAGTATTCTGTTTACGAGTCTAATAAATAATCACCTTTTAAAATACCTTTAGTATTTGACCCATTTTTAATCTTACTTGATTCAATACCTTCAAAATTTTAAATTGGATTTATAAATTTAGCATGTTTGATTTTAAGAACTTAAGTTAGCTAACTGACATACCTCCTGGTATTTAAGTGAATGTGCAAGAGACAGAGTTTCCATGTGCCCAGAGCAGGGGGAAACATCTCTGAAAAGTAGAAGAAACTGGGAGAGAGAAGGGGATTCAACTCCCAGCCTCCTTATTAGAGCATGTGTTAGGCCAGGAGCTTTACTTAGAGCTTTACTTGGCTGGATGGGAGGCATAGAGGCAGACACCCCCCAATACCAGAAACCAGCATCAGTGCTAAACTTCATTCAGATTTCATCTAGTTTTCCTTTACCATCTTTTTTTCTGTTCTAGGACACAATCCAGGGTGTCACATTGCATTTAGTATTATCCATTTTTAAATATCTAATTTTTTTAGGTACTTAATCTGGTGGGTGAGACATGCCCATGGTGCACAATTCAAAAAGTATACCAGGGTGTATAGTGAAAAGTCAGTGTCCTCCTCACCTCTGTCTCCCTTGCATGTGCAAGCATTGATACCCCCCATACACACACACATACACACACAGAAGATAACTCCATGAACACAGCAGTGCTTGTGGATAAGAGATGCAAGGAGAGAGGAGGAAACAGAGCTCCTGAACCCCTTTGATGTCCTAATATGGTGGCCAGACGCCTTTCCTCCCAACATGAGTGAGGAGTCTGGCCCCGACACAGCCCTGCACAAAGCTTAGAAGTATGGGATATATGTGATGGGCATTGCTTTCTGAGTAACACCACACTCTTTGGGCAAGCTGTCGTTAGGTTGTGGATGTGCTAGGGCAGAGGGACTCGGCTGTGGGGGCGTGTGGGAAGGCAGCACACAAGAGCCCACCGGCCTGGTGTCTGTCATTCTCACTCAGGCTCTCCTTGATCACCAGGTTTGTTTCCGAGGCAGAATTATTTGTGGCCGTGCAAGGCTTTCTCCTGTCTCTGCAGGACCAGGGCGAGCGTCCCCCACCAGTGGTCTTCAGAGCCTCCATCTATCTGCTTGCCATCTGCCAGGACAAGGACGGTGCCCTCGATGAGGTATGGACCAAACGCCTGGGTCTCCCACTCTTTCTGCACACCTTTACATTAATGTGCCCAGGGGACCATGTGCTATAGTGCAGAGAAGGAGGTGGCATTAGTGTGGGGGCAGGAATAAGTGGGGGAAAGGTGCTGACACATACAGAGCCTATTTCCAAAAAAAAAAAAAAAAACCCCAAACCCATTACCATTGAATCAATTCCGACTCATAGTGACACTATAGGACAAAGTAAAACTCCCCATAGGGTTTTCAAGGAAAGCAGACCGAATGACTGATGGGTTCGGACTGCCAACCTTTTTAGTTTGAAGCAGGATAAAGTGGTAGAAACAAGGGAGCAGGATACAGACCCAGAACACATCCCCGAGGAAGAAGCAGCATTGGAACTCTCTGATAAGGAATTCAAAAGAATTATCTTTAGGTATCTTCAAAGGATTGAGAGACAGACCAAAGAAAACACAGAA
>NW_006921670.1:6705293-6720982 GCF_000298275.1 Orycteropus afer afer
CTTCTCTGTCCAAAGGGCTCCCTTTAGCATCTCTTGGAAGGTTGGTCTGGTTTTAACAAATTCCCTTAATTTCTGCTTATCTGGAAATGTCCTAATTTCACCACCATATTTGAGGGACAGTTCTGCTGGGTACATAATTCTTGGCTGGAAATTTTTCTCTTTCAGTGTTTTATATATACCATCCTACTGTCTCCTCGCGTGAATGGTTTCTGTAGAGAAATCTGAGCTTAGTCTTATTGGTTGCCCCTTGTAGGTAACTTTTTGTTTTCCCATGCTGCTCTCATGATTTTTTCTTTGTCTTTGGTTTTGGTGAGTTTGATGATGATATGTCTGGGTGGTTTTCTTTTGGGGTTTGTTGGACTTCCTGAATGGATATATTCTCATCTTTCATCATATCAGGGAAGTTCTCCAACAAATCTTGGACAATTTTCTCAGTGGTTTTATTTTTCTCTTCCTGTTCTGAAATTCCAATGACATGTAGGTTATTCCTTTTGATGGTATCCCACATGAAACTTAGGCTTTCTTCATTTTGTTTTGATCTTTCTTCTGATTGATCCCTTTCCAAAGAAGTATTCAGGTACTTGTCTTCAATCTCATTAATTCTGCTTTCCATTGCATCAGTTCTACTCCTTTGCCCTTTCAATGTGTTACCTATTCTGACAATTTAATATTAATCTTCTGGATTTCTATCTGTAGATTTAGAATAATTTCTAATTTTTCATTTATTTTGTCATTTTTTTCTTGTATTTTCTTCCAAAATTCTTCTAGGGTTTTGTCTGTGTTTTCCTTAATCTGTCTCTCAGTCCTTTGAAGAAAGCTAAATATAATCTTTTGAATTCTTTTTCAGGGAGTTCCAATGCTTTGTCTTCCTCAGGGATGTGTTTTGGGTCTGTATCCTGGTCCCTTGTTTCTCCTACTTTATCTTGCTTCTTTGTGTGGACTGTGATGCTCTGTTGTCTGCAAGGCATTGTGACGTTTTTGTGTTTATATTTAATTGGTGATTATATGTTGGTGAGACTTGCCCACAGTTTTCATTTTCTTTGTATGTTGTCTATACAGGCAGGGTACTGTGCTGTGCTCCTCTATTCACTAGTTGGCAGCACTTACACACTCACCACCTGTATCCTTGTCTTTGTCAGCCTCTCATATGTCCTTGCCAACCCTGCAAACAGAGCCTGTTCTTAGGTCCCTGGAATCTGAATGAGAATGCTATCACTTTAAAATCCAAAATGGCCACCGCTTGTAAATATTCAAAATGACTGCACCCTCGGTCACTTTAAATATCCGAAATGGCTGCTGTGTGTAAACAATCAAAATGGCTGCACCCACCGGGCAGCAGAAAGTCCACAGCTCAGGTTGTCTCCCTCCTTGCTGTTTCCCTTCCTAGTCATAGGCCACCAGACCAGTTGTCTCTGCAGCCTCTGGTGACTGGGACTGATCTTTAGGTCAATTCTCAGGTCCCAATACCATTTGGAAATATTCAGGTTGTTAGTCTCGCCAGAGTATCTGACAGTCCACAGCTCCGACCATCGCTGTAGTCATTGTTGTTGTTCAGGTTTTTCCACTAGTTGGTGCCTAATCCACTTCTGCATAGTTCCTTTCAAAGCTCAGGGCTCCAGGATTATCTTCTGTATCTCTGTCAATTGTTTTTTCTTTTCTTGGTTGAAGAGAGTCTGTGTCGCTTGTCTGCCTCTTCCTCCCTCTTCGGAAGGCAGCAGAGTTTAGTGTTCTTTGGCTAAGTCACATGGGAGACAGAGTGGAGAGGAGCCAGAAAGGTAGATCTCAGTCTTCAGAAGAAAGGCTTGGAAATCATCTTCTGTAAGGATGACAGACAAGAAAATCCTATTTAAAAATTCAGCTCAGTAACACACGGGGTCAGTGTGAGTGAGAATCGACTTGATGGCAATGGGTTTGCTTTGGTTTGGTGGTGCAGTGGGAAGAAATAGGTTCTGAGGCTTAAATGATTCAGCATACCTCACCATCACCCATTCTGTGCCAGGCCCTATGATAGGTACACAGATTAATTCTCCCTGATTCCTGCCCTCAAGCAGCTTTCTGTCTGATGTGGAAGGTAGACATACCCTAACGATTGCAGCACACTGTGGTAAGTTTCCTTATAATGCTGGATTTTGCAGCCTAGGCACAGTTAACGTTTTGGACTGGATAACTCTTTTCTGTGAGGACTGTCCTGTACATTGTAGGATGTTTAGCAGCATCCCTGGCCTCTCCCAACTATGTGCCAGTAGCAGTTCCTCAGTCTATAGACATTGCCCAGTGTCCCCTGAAGGGCTTAACTACCCCTAGTTGAGAACTTCTGGCACAAGGTAAGCGCAGTGGTCTTTGGTTCTCCCTGGAGGGCCTTGCTGGCCAGTGAAAGTGTCCTGGAGTGCTGAGGTGCCAGTACACTTTTCTCAGTGGGATCCTGGCCGTTTTGGGAGGTCGCTTGGGTCCTTTGAGAGGTGTATTTAACACCTTTCTTTCTATTGCCTCCAGGCTGTGGTCAGTGCCATCAGAAAATTCCTAGAGGGCATCCTGGACCTGCAACTGGTCTACACTCACCACCCTCACCTGCTCAGGTTCTTCCTGTTATATCCAGAGCTGATGAGTAGGTTTGGGCACCGTGTCCTGGAACTCTGGTTCTCTTGGGAGGAGATCAGCCACGAGGAGTTGGACAGCGTTCCCTCTGCTGGGCAGCCCATGTTTCCTGCTAGCTTGGCAGCCCTATTCTTCATCCTCAGAAGCAGCCCCAGCATCCTGCTCATCTTGCTGGTAAGTGACGTCTCATTCCCTTCCACTTAGAGGTAATGGGACCTCCCTCTCTGGGACTGGTTTACTGAGAGCAGGAGGCATCACCGCTGTTCTGCCCACACCATCTCTGTGTGAATGAGAGGCCCTCTCTGCTGGTGGCTGCCTGGTTTCTGTAAATCAGTACCCTTTCCTACATCTGATAGAGCCTTTCTAGACCCAGGGGATGTCAAGCTATGAAATGCTGACCCCAGTTAGTGTTCCTCTCACCCCATCTTCTCCACTCAAGCAGATTATGTGAACAAGGGTTTCCTGTCAGAGGAGATCCTCCAGCACATAGGTGGAGATGTCTGATTGCAGAAAGACTCAGCTTCTTTTCTGCCGTGACTCACATGTCACGTAATGTGTGTGCAGTATGGTCCCCGGGGTAGACCTAGAGTTTCTCAGAACTCTACTCCCTTATGTAATTGGAACATCTGTGAGATCAGATAGGTGGCCTTGTAATACACTGGTTGTAGCTCCACCTTTTTTCTTCCACTCAAGAAGGTACACTGGAAAACAGGTCAGTGAAAATGACATTACTATACAGGTAACTGCTGTAATTTATAGATTTTTTTTTTATTGTGTTTTGGGTGAAAATTTACAGAGCAAATTCACTTTCCATACAGCAGTTCACATATACTTAGTCTCATGACATTGATTACAGTTCACCACAATGCAACAGCTTCCCCCGACTTCCTCCCAGTAGTTACCTCTTCCCTGTGTCCATCCTTCCTTGCACTCCTGCCCCCTGAGCTGTCTCCCTGTGCATAAGCAGCCTTTCTTTCTCCCATGATTGTTCTCTCCCAGGAGAGTATCTACCTCAGGTAAATGTTCAACTCATATGCCTGTCTTTTGTTTCGCTGGAAGCCACAGGTGTGGATTCAATTTCAGACCTGACGGGCAGCTAGGGGCCATAGTCTCAGTGGTTCCACCAGGCTCTATCGGATGAGCAAACCTGGTGCCCCCCCTATTTTTTTTTTTCCAAATGATTTTGAGTTTTATTCCACATTGTTCTCTCTCTTTTTCCAGGATCTCCTCCATAGATCCCCCTCTGAGTGGTTGACAGTGGTAGCTGGGAACCATCTAGTTCTGGTCTCATGGTCATATAGGCTGAGGATCACATGGTGTACCAGTCACGAGGACTAATTGTTTCCATGAATCTTTGATTTTCGTCATTCTACTTTTTTCTGAGCGAGGAGAGACCCATCATTGCATCTAGATGGCTGCTTGCAAGCTTTTAAAATCCCAGTTGCCACTTGCCAAAGTAGGAGGTGGAACAGTGTTTTGTGTAGTATGTTATGCCAATTGAGCTTGATGTCCCCTGTGACTATGGTCGCGAGCCCACAGGTTCAACTACTCAATCCCTCTGGGTAGCAGGCTGTCATCAAGAAGTGAATACAACTTTGTCCCTTGTCAGCTCTACTATACACCTGGGAATTCAGATCATACAAATACACTTATAGGATCATTGTCTGCCAATGCTATCCGTGGCCTTAGGTACACTCCCCGCTTCATAGACATATCTAATAGTTCAGCCTGTCCACCCATCTTACCTGTACACCCATGTTTGCCTTCACTGACAATGCTGTACTATATGTGCAGAAGTGTTCATCTTTGTTGTCTGTACCTCCCATCTACCTCTCTATGTCTTCATCTTCCTCAATGCCACCATATTGATCACTCACATTTGGTACATTGCCCTTCTCTTCACCCAAATCAATACTTATCTCTACCTATCGAACAGTGTTCCCTACACTACCCTCCCACCCCTGGTAACCAACAAAGAAAATTTCCTTCCATAGATAAACTTTTCTTTGACTTTTACAATAATGGACTAATACAGTATTTGTTCTTATGTGATTGAGTTATTTCACTCAGCATAATGTCCTCCAAGTTCATCCATGTTATGCAGTGTTTTGCAGATTCTACATAATTCTTTAGGGTTGCAACTATACAACTATTCCATTGTGTGTATGTACCATAGTTTGGTTATCCATTCCTCAGTTGATGGACATCTAGATTGTTTCCATCTTTTGGCTATTGTAAATAGTGCTGCGATGAACATTGGTGTGCATATGTCTGTTCTTGTCATGGCTCTCGCTTCTTTAGGATATAAACCTAGTAATGGAATAGCTGGGTTAAATGGTATTTCTAATTCCAACTTCTTAAGGAATATAAATATTTCTTAAAGAATATGTTTTGCAACCTGACACATTATATGTAATGATGGATTACTAGTAGCAAGTCCCAAATTGATTGCAGCCGCTGTAGGAGATGATCGGTAGAGAACCATTTCCTCCCATGCCAGCTCACCTACTGAGCCCCTCCCTAACGTGGGATGGAGCACTAGTGGCACAGTGATTAAGCACTCAGCTGTACAAACCCACCCAGAGGCTTCTCAGAAGAAAAAACCTGGTGATCTGCTCCTGTAAAAATGAAAGCCTGAGAAACCCAGTGGGGCATTCTGTCATACAGGGTTGCTGTGAGTAGAAATTCACTTAGCAGCACACAAGAACAAGAAGCCCAGGGAGGACAGCATAGCCAGTCAGAGAAAAGTGGTGATTCATTGTCTTGCAGTGGTATCTTCCAAAAGCCCCTTGCACCTTGACCTCCAAACGAGGTGGACTGCCAAGGTACATATTGGCCAAGTCCCATGAAGTTTAGCTTCCCTAGTTCTTCCCTGGCTCCCACTGATACCATAAAAGGCTTGATAAACTCAGCTAATTACTTTAGCCTGCTTCCTCTTGGTTTCTTGTTCTCTCTTTTCACTGGGACCATCCTCATTATCTCTTTTAAGCTGCCTTTAGCATCTCCCAAGTTCTATATCCTCCTTAGCACCTGTCCCTCCTTCCACACTGTCCTTATTTTCCTTCATCAGCCCTGGGCTTCTCTGCTGGGAGTTTGATCAGCTAGTGTCAAGTCAGTTCCAACTCATGGTGACCTCACTGTGTGTCAGAGTGGGACTGTGCTCCATAGGGTCTTCAGTGGTTGACTTTTCTGAAATAGATCACCAAGCCTTTCTTTGAAGGCACCTCTGGGTGGATGCAACCTCCAAACTGTTGCTTAGCAGCTGTCCACACCACCGGGTGCTCCGCTGGGATGTTAGGGTTCTGATCCTCCTTCTGCACCTTCATTCCACAGATCTTAAGGCTCCTCCACCTCCAGCTCAGCTTTCATATTTCCCTTTCTGGACTTTCTTATGCTCTGCAGGGATGCTCTTGTCATCAGCAAACAGTCCCTGACAATAGAAGTGACTGTGCTGGAAATATTGCCTATGTAGTTCCATATCCCCAGCCCTTAGGTACTTACACACCCACTGCTAAAAGGGCAAGGAGGCCATGTGTTCTGACCTCCTCTAACCCCACAAGAGAAAGACAGACTCACCATCAACAGGCTAAGGCCTATTACTGCAAGGCCAGACATGCTGCCTCCTTCCAGCCCTTTCACCAACTGTTCCTCCCAAAGCACCCACCACCTCTCTCCTGGGTTCAATAATTCACTGCAGTGGCCACACAGAACTCACAGATTACGGGGTTTATTAGGGAAGCACCAGGCTACAATTCAAGTTCAGGAAAAATGCTCAGTCTCTCTCCCAGCCCACAGTCTTTCTCCTAACAATCTCTCAAATCTCTCTCCCAACAGTGAGTATCCCTCGATGTCTCACTCAGCAATGTGTGTCTCTTGCATCTCTTTCCCAGCAGCGCGTGTCTCTTTCAGGAGCGTGTGTCTCTTTCAGCAGCATGTCTTTTTCAACCAGCAGTCAGAGAGAGAGACTTCTTCTGCCTCTAGGCCTCCTTTTGAGCCTGACAGAGTGGCCAAACTAACCAATCATGACATCAGAATTCTAAGCACCTGAGAGAGAGCAGGAACCTCCCAGAACATTGCTTTGTGTTATGCCCAACAGAAATACTCCAGGTGGATAAATTTTACAATCAGGAGCTCCTCAGTTGCTCACAGCAAATTCCACCAGAGTTTACAAAGACTTATGGCTAGAAAAGCCACACTAAGTAATTTACTATACTGCACCCACACATACACACACTTACGCCCCCCACTCAGACTCAGTCTTTACCTCCCATTCTGAAAACTTATCCTCTTGTAAGATCACACATGTGTAGCTTGATAGGGATTGTGTTCATGCTTTATCTCAAATTCTTCCTTGAGGAGGAGGAGGAAGAAAGAAGCAGTGGTTAAACATAAAGCATTCACACCAAGGGCAAGTGGCAGGACAGGAAGTCAGGGTGAGCAGCAGTGGAGAGAGCTGAGATGCAGGGTTGTCTTTGCAGATGAAGTATTCAGAATTGTTTTCTGACACATTGTACGTACTTACAAATATTTGATGACTGAATGAATTCGGGGTCTGGAAAGAGCTGTTGTCCTTAGGTGCTGTTGAGTCAGCTCCGATGCGTGATGAACCTGCGTACACAAAACAAAACGCTGCCAGGTCGTAAGTCAGCCTGACAATCCTTGCTATACCTTGCTATACCTGAGCACTGTGTCAATCCATCTTGTGGAGGGCCTTCCCCTATTTCACTGACCCTCTACTTTGCCAAGCATATTATCCTTCTCCAGGGAATGGTCCCCTCTGACAACATGCGTAAAGTAGGTGAGAGAAAGTCTGGCCACTTTTGCTTCCAAGGAGAATTCTGGCTGCACTGCTTCCAGGACAGATTTGCTCATTCTTCTGGCAGTCCGTGGTAATTTCACTATTCTTCAACACCACAGCTCAAAGGATCGCCTCTTCTTCTGTCTTCCTTATTCATTGTCCAGCTTTCACATGCATATGAGGCTATTGAAAATACCTTGGCTTTTGCTTTGCTCTTTGGTACTTTAAAGAGGTCCTTTGGCAGCAGATTTGTCTAGTGCTGTATGATGTCTGATTTCTTGACTGTTGCTTTCATGGGTGTTGATTGTGGATCCGAGTAATACAAAATCTTTGACAATTTCAATCTTTTCTCTGTTCATCACAATACAGCTTATTGGTTCAGTTGTAAGAATTTTCGTTTTCTTTATGTTGAGGTGTAATCCATACTGCAGATTGTAGTCTTTAATCTTCACCAGTAAGTACTTCAAGTCATCTTCACTTTCAGCAAGCAAGGTTGTGTCATCTGCATATTGCAGGTTATTAATGAGTCTTCCTCCGATCCTGGTACCGCATTCTTCTTCATATAGTCCAGCTTCTTGGATTATTTGCTCAGCATACAGGCTGAATAAGTATGGTGAAATGATACAACCTTGATGCACATCCTTCCTGATTTTAAATCATGCAGTATCCTCTTGTTCTTTTCAAACAACAACCTTCTGGTCTGCATATAGTTCCCTATGAGCATGATTAAGTGTTCTGAAATTTCAATTCTTTGCAATGTTATCCATAATTTGTTATGATCCACATAGTCGGATGCTTTTGCATAGTCAATAAAATACAAGGAAACATATTTCTGGTATTCTTGGCTTTGAGCCAAGATCCATTTGACATCAGCAATGATATCCTTCATTTTATGTCCTTTTCTGAATCCAGCTTGCACTCTGAAAATTCTCTGTCAACATACTGCTGCAACCCTTTTTGAATTATCTTCAGAAAGATTTTATTTGCATATGATATTAATAATATTGTTTGATAATTTCCACATTCTGTTGGATCACCTTTCTTTGGAATTGGTGCAAATATGGATCTCTTCCAGTCAGTTGGCCAGGTAACTGTCTTCCAAATTCTTGGCATAGCCAAGTAAGTGCTACCAGCATGGCATCCGTTTGTGGAAACATCTCAGTGGGAATTCCCTCAATTCCTGGAGCCTTGTTTTTTGCCAATTCCTTCATTGCAGCTTGGACTTATTACTTCAATATGATTGGTTGTTGATCATATGCCATCTCCTGAAAGATTAATGTTGACCAGTTCTTTTTAGTGCAGTGACTCTGTGTATTCCTTCTATCTTCTTTTGATGCTTCCTGCATCATTCAATATTTTGCCCATAGAATCTTTCAATATTGCAACTCAAAACTTGAGTTTTTTCTTCAGTTCTTTCAGCTTGAGAAATGCTGAGCATGTTCTTGTCTTTTGGTTTTCTAACTCCAGGTCTTTGCACATTTCATGATAATAATTGACTTTGTCTTCTTGGGCTGCTCTTTGGAATCTTCTGTTCAGCTCTTTGATCTTGTCATTTTTTCCATTTGCTTTTGCTACGCAGTGCTCAAGAGCAAGTTTTGGAGTCTCTTCTGACATCCATTTTGGTCTTTTCTTCCTTTCCTTTCTTTTTAATGACCTTTTGGCACGTTTGATGTTCTTGATGTCATCCCACACATCGCCTGGTTTTGGGTTATTGGTGTCCAATGCAGCAAATCTAATCTTCAGATGTTCTCTATAATCAGGGTCATATTTTGGCTCTTTTGGACTTGTTTTAATTGTCTTCAACTTCAACTTGAACTTGCAGATGAGCAGTTGATAGTCTGTTCCACAGTCAGCTCCTGGCCTTATTTTGGCTGAAGATATTGGGCTTCTCCATCTCCTCTTTCTACAGATGCAGTCCATCTGATTCCTGTGTATTCCATTGGTGAAGTCCACATGTATAGCCACCATTTATGTTTTTGAAACAAGGTATTTGCAGTGAATACGTCGTTGGTCTTGCAAAATTCTACCACGCGATCTCCGGCATCATTTCTATCACCAAAGTCATATTTCCCAATTATTGATGGTTCTTCTTTGTTTCCAACTTTTGTGTTCCAATCATCAGTGATAATCAGCACATCTTGATTGAATCTTTGGTCAATTTCAGACTGCAGAAGTTGGTAAAAATCTTCAGTTTCCTCGTCTTTGGCTTTAGTGGTTGGTGCGTAAATTTGAATACTAGTCATATTAACTGGTCTTCCTTGTAAGCGTATGGATATTAACCTATCACTGACAGCATTGTACCGGAAACATTCTTTGTGACAATGATCTTGAAACATTCTTTGTGATGATGAATGCCATGCCATTCCTCTTCAATTTGTCATTCCCGGCATAGTAGGTCATATGATTCGCCTGATTGAAAATGGTCAAAACCAGTCCATTTCAGCTCACTAATGCCTAGGATATTGATCTTTATGTGTTCCATTTCATTTTGGACAACTTCCACTTTTCCTATGTTCATACTTTGTACATTCCACATTCTGATTATTAATGGATGTTTGCAGCTGTTTCTTCCCATTTTGAGTTGTGCCCCACCAGCCAGTGGTGGTCCCAAGAGCTTTACTCCATCCACGTCACTAAGGATGACTCTACTTTGAGGAGGCAACTCTTCCCCAGTCACATTTTGAGTGCCTTCTGAGCTGAGGGGCTATCTTCTGGCACTATATTGGACACTGTTTCAGGGCTATTTATAAAATTTTCTAGTAATATATCAGACAGTGTTTCACTGCTACGCATAAGGTTTTCACTGGCCAATTCTTTGAGAAGTGGATAGTCCTTTCCTTCTTCCAGTCTGTCTTAGTCTGGAAGCTCTGCTGAAACCTGTCTACCATGAATGACTCTGTTGGTATTTGAAAGTCTGGTGGGATAGCCTCCAGCCACACAACAATGCACAAGCCACTGCAGTAAGACAGACTGACAGATGAGTGGTGATACAATGATCTAAGTCTATCAAAATGCTTTTTTTTTTTTTTTTATGGGAGAACAAAAGGGCAGTATTTGGACAGGGAGATAGCTCAGGGAGCAGGAATGCATAGGAAAGAAGGACACAAGGAAGAAGTAACTACAAGGAGGAAGTGGAAAGAGCTGTTACATTGTGGGAAATTGCAGTCAATGTCATGAAACAAAATGTGTATGCTGTATGGAAAATTAATTTGCTTTGTAAACTCTGATCCAAAGCGCACACACACACACACACACACAAATCATTGCTTTTTTAGAGATTTAGATGAAAAAGTCTCTCAAAAACAATGAATTTAGATTTTCTGAAAGAGCTACTATGGCAGTATCTTCCATTTTTGCTTTTTAAATAGATGAAGAAATAGATTTAGATAGATGGATAAGAGTTGAGATAAAACCCAGGTTTTGACTCTCTGTGTAATGTCTGTTTTTTCTAGTAAGTGGAATGGACTCTCACAACAAGAGGGAACCCAGCCCCGTTTGGATGTTCACTCTCTCGAGATAGTTTGTTTGTTTGAAAACTCTCCGAGCATGCAATCTGTGCCAATCCCTGTACTGAGCACTGGGGATATAGAGATGGACTGGATCCAGTCCCTGCCCCACAGGCAGTGAGGGTGTTGGCATGAGAAACTACTAGCAACTATATTAAGCAGTGGGGCAGTAAAGGTTGGGCTTAGGTCTGGGGTGGCAGAGAGATTAATTCCACTTGGAAGGCAAAGGAAAGGTGTCATATATGCTGACCCTGACAGAAATTGACAAGTGAAAGTGTTGAGGGGAAGATCATTCCAGTGTAATATAAAGGCTTCAAACTGTTTCAAAATGGTTCCATCATTGCTGTTGTAAACAGGGGCCATGTATGCATTGCATACCAACCAAATCTGTTGCCCACGGTATTTTGATTCAAGTAGTGGTGCAGTGTCTAAGGCATTTGGCTGCCAACCACAAGGTTGGCGGTTCAAACCCACCAGCCCCTCTGCAGAAGGAAGACTGGACAATCTACTTTTGTAAAGATTTACTGCCTCAGAAGCCTGATGGGGGTTGCTATGAGTTGGAATCAACTCAATGGCAGTGGGTTTGATTTTTTTGGTTTAGGGAACAAGCAGCATGCCTGCTCAAAGATGCCAGCTTAATGCCCCATTTTGAATGTGTGCTGCTTTACACAGTACTGCAGATAATCCAGTCCACCACATCAGACTCCTGAAACTTTCAGGAGGAAGGACTGTGGCAGGACTTTTGGAGAACGACATTATTGGCGGGATTCTGGAGAGCAACACACATTCACATCTGCAGGGTCAGCCACCATCTTTGAGTGGGCACAACTGTCTGTTGCCTACTTGGATCAAAATATCCCAGACAGCAGATTTGGTTGCTATACAGTGCATACATAGCCACTGTTGACCGTGGCATTCACTGAAACATTTTGAACTGGCTCGAAGTCCTGCTAATATAGGACCTTGGAAGTATTTTCTGTAAGACAGTGAGTGCTCTTAGCCTTGAATTCATCCAGTCACTCACTTTTTCATTCAGCATGCATTGATTTGGCACTTAGGAGGCACGAGGCATTGAGGAAACGAGCTCTGGTTGTTGGCCCAGTTGTTAACCTAAAATACGATGATTTGGACCCAGCTGCTCCACAGGAGAAAAAACCTGGCATCTGCTCCTGTGAAGATGACAGCCTGAGAAACCCTGTGGAGCTATTATACTCTGTTATGATAGGGTTGCTATAGAGTCACTGTGAGTCAGAATTGATTCAACAGCACAAAACAACAGGCATTGAGGATTACAAAGAAAAGTATGATATATTCAGTTCTTGCTTCTTAGGAAATGAACAGTTGTTTCATCTCTTTTACCTTGTGGTGGATTAGAAAACATCATTGGATGGAGAGAGTCACGGAATGGTGAGGTTGGAAAGAATTTCAGATTGTCAGCCCAGCTATGGGAGCGGTACAAGGAGAGAGTAAGCCCATCTAGACTCTTTCACTTAACCCAGACTCACAGTGGTCCCTGCCCTCCTAACTCTGTCCACTCTCATTTCTTTCTTCTTCACAGCCAGACTCCTAGAAGTGATCTTTTTTTTTACTCGTATTGTAGTGAAAACATATATAACAAGACATTCGCCAACATAACAACTTCCCCATTTACAGCTCAGGGACACTGATAACGTTTTTTGTGTTGTGCCAGCATCATTGCTATCATTCCTAGAAGTGATCTGCTCTTAAGATCTTTACCTCTCAGTTGTTTCTCTGCCCACTGGTGTGCCCTCATCACTGCTTGAAACTGTGCTCACCAGGATCAGCAATGATGTCCTTGTGGCTAATTACCAGGGACTTTTGGTTCTCATCTTACATGATCTCTTAGTATTTGATGATCATCCCATTTCCTTTTAATGGAAACACTCTTGGTTTTGGTAATATCAACACTTCTAATTTACCTTCTCCCTGGAGAAGGATATCATGCTTGGTAAAGTGGAGGATTCACAAAAAAAGGGAAGGACCTCAACGAGATGGATTGACACATTGGCTTCCATGATGGGCTTGGGTATAGCAAGGCTGGTGAGGCTGGTGCAGGACCAGGCAGCATTTCATTCTGTTGTACGTAGCATCACCATGAGTTGGAGCCAACTTGACGGCACCTAACAACAACAATTCACCTCCTACTTTTCTTTTTCTTTCTTTCATTTTGGTAAATATATATATAACAAAATATTTGACAATTCAAGTTTTACCTATAATTCAGTGACATTGATCATGTTCATCATTATCACCATTCTGGTAGTTATGGTTGTTACCAACTTGGCTGGGCCTGGTTGAGTGGCTGGGCAGCTGGATGTAGTTATTCCCCATGGTGAGATTGGCAATCAATTCAATTCCATGGTGGAATCCACTGGAGCAGCTGAGTAGCTGCTTTGGGATGTGCTCTGCTTCCAATATATAAGAAGCATTTTTTAGGAAGATCCCTAGCCTTTTGGCATGCTTGAACCCTGCACGTAGCTGAGTCTTCATTCAGTAGCCTGCCATGCTCTGCCGATCTGGGGACTTTCAATGGACTTGAATTAATGGCCTGCCGTGTGGTTTGGTAACATTGGACTGTGCCTTTTTTAGTTGTCGCCCTTGGGTTTGTCAGCCTCAGGAACCAGTAGCTGCCTGAGTAAAGAAAGCCTCCAACTTCAGTAGGCTGGGAGCAAGAGGCAGAGCTGAAGCTCAAGGTCAAGGGGCTGGCTTTCACCTAGCCCCTAGACTCTGGCACTTTGAACTTAGACTTCTAGCCTCCAGAATTGTTAAGAGAATAAACTCCTGTTCGTTCAAGCCACCCCATTTGTGGTATCTTCTGTTAGAGCAGCACTAGGTGACTAAAACAACTATCATTTTCCAAATTATTTCACCACAATTAACAGAAACTCACTACCCACTAAGCAATGACTCCCTCTCCCCCTCTCTTGCATCCTGGTAACTAATAAGTTTTGGTCTCTATACATTTGCCTGTTACATATAGGTAGGATGTTATGGATTGAATTGTGTCCCCGAAAAATATGTACTGTAAATCTGTGGAATGACATGAAGATCATCATAAATGAAGAAAATGAAAGATTGTTAAAAATACAGAGAAAAAAGAAAACATCAAAATGAATGTCATAAGAAATGCTGAAACTTGCTCTTGAACATAGAATAACTAAAGTAAATGGAAGCGATGGTGAAATAAAAGAGCTGAACAGAAGATTTCAAAAGACAGCTTGAGAAGCCAAAGTGAAGTATTATAATGATGTGCAAAGAGGTGTAGTTAAAACCAAAAGAAAAGAACACACTTAGCATTTCTCAAGTTGAAAGAACTGAAGAAAAAAAATCAAGCTTCAAGCAATATGGAAGAATTTCCTCAAAATATTGAACAACCAAAGAAGATGGAAGGAATACATAGAGTCACTGTACCAAAATGAGTTTGTTGACTTTCAGCCATTTCAAGAGCTAGAATATGATTAAGAACCAACGATATTGAAGGAAGAAGTCCAAGCTGCACTGAAGGCATGAGTGAAAAACAAGACTCCAAGAATTGACAGACAACGATTGAGTTGTTTCAACAAATGGATGCAATACTGGAAGTGCTGACTTGCTTATAACAAGAAATTTGGAAGACAGCTACCAGGCCAACCAGTTAGAAGAGATCCATATTTCTGCACATTCCAAAGAAAAGTCATCCAACAGAATGTGGAAATCATCACAATGTCATTAATATCACATGCAAGTAAAATTTTGCGGAAGATAATTCGAAAACAGTTACGGTGGCACATCGATACTGAAGTGCCAAAAATTAAAGCCAGGTTCAGAAGAGGAGTGGAATAAGGGATAGCACTGCTGATGTGAGATGGCTGAAAGGCGGGAATACCAAAAATATGTTTACCTGTATTTTATTGGCTGTGTAAAACATTTGACTTTGTGGATCATAACACATCGTGTATAACATTGCAAAGAATGGAAGTTCCAGAACCCTTAATTATGCTCCTAAGGAAACTCTACATTGACCAAGAGGCAGTCGTTTAAACAGAACAAAGGAATACTGCATGGTTGAAAATTAGGCAAGATATGCATCAGGGTTGTATCCTTTCACCATACTTACTTAATATGTATGCTGAGCAAATAATCTGAGAAGCCAGACTATATGAAGAAAAAAAAGACATCAGGATTGGAGGAAGACTCATTAACAACCTGTGATATGCAGAAGATACAACCTTGCTTGCTAAAAGCTAGAAGAACTTGAAGCACTTAATGATGAAGATCAAAGACTACAGCCTTCAGTACAGATTACACCTTAACATAAAGAGAACAAAAATGGTTACAACTAGACCAATAAGCAACATCACAATAAATGAAGAAAAGATTGTTATTGTTCTTGTTAGGTGCTGTTGAGTCATCTCCAACTCATAGAGGCCCCATGCACAGCAGAACGAAACACTGCCCAGTCATGAGCCAGCTCCATGATCCCTGCTGTACTTGAGTCCATCGCCGCTGCCACTGTGTCAATCCATTTCGTTGAGGGCCTTCCCCTCTTTCATCAACCCTCCACCTTACCAAGCATGACATCCTTCTCCAGGAAATGGTCTTTTTTGACAACATGACCAAAGTATGTGAGATGAAGTCTGGCCATTCTCGCCTCCAAGGAGCATTCTGGCTGCACTTCCTCCAGGACAGACCTGTTAGTTCTTTTAGCAGTCCATGGTACTTTCACCATTCTTCACCAATACCACAGCGCAAAAGCATCAAATCTTCTTCAGTCTTCCTTATTCATTGTC
>NW_006921670.1:6722527-6723363 GCF_000298275.1 Orycteropus afer afer
GTGTGCATATATCTGTTCTAGTCATGGCTCTCACTTCTTTAGGGTATATACCTAGTAATGGAATGGCTGGGTCAAATGGTATTTCTAATTTCAACTTAGTAAACATCTTTCTGATATTCTTTGCTTTGAGCCAAGATCCATTTCACATCAGCAATAATATCCCTCATTCCACGTCCTCTTCTGAATCCAGCTTACATTTCTGGAAGTTCTCTGTCAATATACTTCTGCAACTGTTTTTGAATTATTTAATTAAGATTTTACTTGCATGCGATATTAATGATATTGTTCGATAATTTCCACATTCTGTGAGATCACCTTTCTTTTGCATGGGTACAAATATGGATCTCTTCCAGTCAGTTGGCCAGGTAGCTGTCTTCCAAATCTCTTGGTATAACCGAGTGAGTGCCTCCAGCGGGTCATCCGTTTGTTGAAACATCTCAATGGGTATTCTGTCAATTCCTGGAGCCTTGTTCTTCACCAGTTCTTTCGGCTTCGACTTCTTCCTTCGATGCCATTGATTCTTTAAAATATGCCACCTCCTGAAATGGATGAAGATCAACCAGTTCTTTTTGGTATAGTGACTCTGCGTATTTCTTCCATCTTCTTTTGATGCTTCCTGCATCATTCAATATTTTGTCCATAGAATCTTTCAGTATTGCAACTCGAGGCTTAAATTTTTTCCTCAGTTCTTTCAGCTTGAGAAATGCTGAGCGTATTCTTCCCTTTTGATTTTCTAACTCCAGGTCTTTGCACATTTCATTATAGTAATTGGCTTTGTCTGCTCTAGCTGCTTTTTAAATTCTTCTGTTCAGCTCTTTTATTTTGTCATGTCTTCC
>NW_006921670.1:6724457-6735944 GCF_000298275.1 Orycteropus afer afer
TTTTTGACAACTTCCAATTTTCCTAGATTCATGCTTCATATGTTCCAGGTTCCAATTATTAATGGATGTTTGCAGCTGCTTCTCCTCAATTTGAGTCATGCCACGTCAGCACATGGAGGTCCTGAAAGACTGACTTTATCCATATCATTAAGGTTGGTTCTACTCTGATGAGGCAGCTCTTTTCCAGTCCTATTTTGAGTGCCTTCGGAACCAACGGGCTTGTTTTCCTGCACTGTGTCGGCTAGTGTTTCTGAGCTATTCATAAAGTTGCCCAGTAGTGTATCAGACAGTGTTTATCTGCTATTCATAAGGTTTTCCATGGCCAGATTTTGAGAAGTGTATAGCTACCTCCTTCTTCCTAGGCTGTCTTAGTCTGTAAGTTGCATTGAAACCTGTGCACCATGTACAACTCTGCTAGCGTGTGATACACCAGTGGCAGAGCCTCAAGCCTCACAGCAACGTACAAGCCCCACAGGATGACAGACCAACAGACAAGTTTGTCTCCCTTCACTGTTGGAAACCTCTGTGCCCTCCCCTTACCTAATTCTTACCTGGAACCTGCACTTTGTGGTCCCAGGCCGCTACCTCCCTTTCCTGGCTCTAGGGGGATTGGGGCCTAGCCTTGCCTCCCACCCCTTTTTACCTGGATATGCTGCTGCTCCAGAGGTCCCCAGATTCTCCTGCTCCCTCCCTTTCCTGGCTCTAGGGGCTTGGGGTCTAGCCTTGCCTCCTGTCCCTTTTTATCTGGATATCCTGCTGCTCTGAAGGTCCCCAGCCTGGACTGATTGAAAAGATTGAAGTTGTCAAAGATTCCATTTTACTCAGATCCACAATCAACATCCATGGAAGGAGCAGTCAAGAAACCAAACAATGTATTGCATTGGGCAAATCGGCTAAAGACCTCTTTAAAGTGTTAAAGAGCAAAGATGTTACTTAGGCTAAAGTGTGCCTGACCCAAGCCATGGTATTTTCAATCACCTCATGGGCATGTGAAAGCTGGACAATAAATAAGGAGACTGAGGGTGAATTAATGCATTTGAATTGTGGTGTTTTTGAAGAATACTGAATATACTGTGGACTGCCGGAAGAATGAACATGTATGTCTTAAAAGAAGTATAGCTAGAATGTTCCTTTAGAAGTGAAGATGGCAAGGCTTCGTCTCTTATACTTTGGTCATGTTATCAGGCAGGACTGTTTCTCAGAGTAAGACATCATGCTTGGTAAAGTGGTTGTTGTTAGGTGCCATTGAGTTGACTCCGACTCATGGTGACCCTACATTCAATAGAATGAAACACTGCCCAGTCCTGCACCACCCTCCCAATCCTTGCTCTACCTGAGCCCATCACTGCAGCCACTGTGTCAGTCCATCTTGTTGAGGGCCTTCCCCTATTTCACTGACCCTGCACTTTACCAAGCATGATATCCTTCTCCAAGGAATGGTCCCTTCTGACAACATGACTAAAGTAGGTGAGAGGAAGTCTGGCCACTCTCGCTTCCAAGGAGCGTTGCGGCGGCACTGCCTTCAGGACAGATTAGTTCATTCTTCTGGCAGTCCGTGGTAATTTCACTATTCTTCACCAACACGACTCAAAAACATCAATTCTTCTTCTGTCTTTCTTATTCATTGCCTCTTTCACATGCATATGAGGCAATTGAAAATACCTTGGCTTTTGCTTTGCTCTTTCTTTGCTCTTCAGTACTTTAAAGAGGTCCTTTGCAGCAGATTTGCCTAATGCTATATGATGTCTGATTTCTTGACTGTTTCTTTCGTGAGTGTTGATTGTGGAGCCACATAATATGTAATCTTTGACAACTTCAATCTTTTCTCCATTTATCATAATGCTGCTTATTGGTCCAGTTGTGAAAATTTTTGTTTTCTTTATGTTGAGGTATGATCCATACTGCAGATTGTAGTCTTTAATCTTCATCAGTAAGTGCTTCAAGTCATCTTCACTTTCATCATGCAAGGTTGTATATCTGCATATTGCAGGTTATTAATGAATCTTCCTCCAATCCTGATGCCACATTCTTCATATAGTTCAGCTTCTCACATTATTTGCTCAGCGTACAGATTAAATGAATGTGGTGAAATGATACAACCTTGATGCATGTCCTTCCTGATTTTAAACCATGTAGTATCACTTTGTTCTGTTCAAATGACAACCTCCTGGTCTGTGTACAGGTTCCCCATGAGTACAATTAAATGTTCTGAAATCTCAGTTCTTCCCAATGTTATACATAATTTGTTGTGATCCACACAGTGGAATTCTTTTGCATAGTCAATAAAACACAAGGAAACATCTTTCTGGTATTCTTTGCTTTGAGTCAAGATCCAACTGACATCAGCAATGATATCCCTCATTCCACATTATCTTCTGAATCCAGCTTTCATTTCTGGAAGCTCTCTGTCAATATACTGCAGCAACCGTTTTTGAACTATCTTCAGAAAGATTTTAGTTTTGTGTGATATTAATGATATTGTTTTATAATTTCCACATTCTGTTGTTGTTGTTGTTGTTATGTGCCGTTGAGTCGGACCTGACTCAGCGACCCCTCCTTGGGTTTCCGAGACAGTATCATTATGGAAGTAGATTGCCCAACCTTCCTTCCGAGGAGTGGCTGGTGGGTTTGAACCATCAGCCTCTGGTTTGCAGCCAAGTGCCTTAGGCACTACGCTACCAGAGCTCCTTCCATGTTCTGTTGGATCACCTTTTTTTTAAAATACATCTTATTGAAATATAATTTATGTACAGTGTTAGTACACAAAACTAAAGTGACATGGGTTAATGCATTTTGTTTTGTTTTGTTTTTGCAGTGTTCGCTCCCTTCCTCTCCCACCCCTGGTAACCAACAAAGAAAGTTTCCTTCCATTTTTAAACCTTTCCTTGACTTTGAACAATAATGAGCTAATGCTATATTTGTACTTCGGTGATTGACTTATTTTACTCAGCATAATGTCCTCCGAGTTCATCCATGTTATGCAGTGTTTTGCAGATTCTACATTATTCAGTGTTGCCTAGTATTCCATTGTGTGTATGTACCATAGTTTGCTTATCCTTTCTTCTGATGATGGGCACCTAGGTTGTTTCCATCTTTTTGCTATTGTAAATAGTACTGTGATGAACATGAGTGTGCATATATCTGTTCTTGTCCTGACCCTCACTTCTTTAGGATGTATACCTAGTAATTGGATTGCTGCCTTAAATGGTATCTCCAATTCCAACCTTTTAAGGAGTTGCCATACTGCTTTGCACAGTGGTTGTTATCATTTGACAGTCCCACCAGCAGTGTATGAGAGTCCCAATCTCTCCACATCCTCACCAGCATTTGTTATTTTCTGTCTTGTTGAACTTTGCTTATAGTGCTGGGGTGAGATGGTATCTCATTGTTGTTTTGATTTGCATCTCTCTAATGGCTAATGATCGTGAGCATTTCTTCATATGTTTGTTGGCTGCTTGAATATCCTCCTTGGTGAAGTGTCTATTCAAGTCTACTGCTCATTTTTTAATTGGATTGTTCATCTTTTTGTTGTCGAGGTGTTGGAGTTTCCTGTAGATTTTAGAGATAAACTCCTTGTCAGATACATTATTGCCAAATATTTTTTCCTAATCTGTAGGTTTTCTTTTGACTCTTTTGGAAAAGTCTTTTGAAGCACATAAAAATTTAATTTTTAGAAGATTCCATTCATCTAGTTTCTCTTCTGCTGTTTGTGCATTTTGGGTTATGCTTGATAGTCTATTTATGGCATCTTTTGAGTTGTGCATTTAATCATTGACACTCAGTGTAATTATCAACAAGTATGAATTTGTTGCTGTCATTTTGTTATGTGCTTTTTCATTGTTGTTGGTTTCTTTGTTCCATTTTCTGTGCTGAGCTCGTTTTGTTTATGAAGGATGTTATCACTTCCTTCATTGCTATTGTTTTAGTATTTGCTAAATATTTGTGCTGGTCCTCTTTTTTATTTTAACATGAAGGTTTATCATTTTTCTTTGAGGTTACCTTGTGATTTATAATTTTCTTCCCAAGTTTAAAACAGTCCATTCTATCTTACAATCATCTTGACTTCCCTACTATTTAGAAGTTCTGTAACTACACAATTTTCCCCCTCTTTTTGGTTTGTAGTTATCCTCATTTGTCAATTGAAGTCTCTCATTCCCTGTTTACAATCTTGTAGGCTTATTTACTTTGGATACTTCCATAACTGGGTTGGTTTCTGGGTTATGTCATCATGTGTGTTAATGGTTGGTTGTTGTTTGCTCTTATTGGTTCTCTGTCCAAAGGACTCCCTTTAGCATCTCTTGTAAGGTTGGTCTGGTTTTAACAAATTCCCTTAATTTCTGCTTATCTAGAGATGTCCTAATTTACCATCATATTAGAGGGATAGTTTTACTGGGCATATAATTCTGAGTTGGACATTTTTTTCTTTCAGGGTTTTATATATACTATACCATTGTGTTCTTGCCTGCATGGTTTCTGCCAAGAAAGCCGAGCTTACTTAGTCTTATTGGTTGTCCCTTGTAGGTAACTTTTTGTTTTTCCTGTGCTGTTTTCAGGATTCTTACTTTGTCTTCAGTTTTGGTAAGTTTGATGATGATATATATGCCTTGCTGATTTTCTTTTGGGGTCTATCCTGTTTGGGATTAATTGGGCTTCTTGAATGGATATATTCTCATCTTTCATTATACCAGAGATATTCTCTTCTAACAAATCTTGGACAGTTTTCTCTGTGGTATTAGTTGTCTCTACCTGTTCTGTAATTCTCTACTATTCATAAAATTTTCCCCTGGCCAACACAAAACACAAAAACATCACAATGTCTCGGAGACAACAGATCATCACAGTCCACACAAAGAAGCAAGATAAAGCAGAAGAAACAAGGGACCAGGACACAGACCCAGAATTCCAATTACACATAGTTTATTCCTTTTGATGGTATCCCACATGAACCTTAGGCTTTTATTGTTTTGTTTTGATCTTTTTTCTGATTGATCCCTTTTCAAAGAAGTATTGAGGTATTTGTCTTCAGTCTCACTAATTCTGTCTTCTATTAATCCAATTCTATTCCTTTACCATTCAGTGTGTTATCTATTTCTGAAAGTTTACTGTTAATCTTCTCGATTTCTATCTGTAGATTTGGTATCATTTCTAATTTTTCATTTATCTTGTCATTTTATTCTGTTGTCTTTAGAAATTTTTCTGGGTTTTTCTCTGTGTTTTCCTTAATTTTGTCACTATTTCCTTTAATCTGTCTCTCTACCCATTGAAGGCACCTAAATATAATTGTTAAGAATTCCTTATCAGGAAGTTCCAATGCTGCTTCTTTCTCAGGTATGTATTCTGGGTCTGTATCCTGGTCCCTTGCTTCTCCTGCTTTATCTTGCTTCTTTATGTGGACTATTGGTCTGTTGTCCCCGAGACATTGTGACATTTTTGTTTTTATATTTAATTGGTGATTGTATGTTGGAGTGACTTGCCCAAGATTTTTGTTTTCTTTGGAAATATTCTAAGTAAGCAGGGTATTGTACTCCTCTATTCACTAGTTGGCAGCACTTTTACACTCACTACCGGTCTCCTTTCCTGTTGTCAGCGTCCCATATGTCCCTGCTGTCCTTGGAAAACAGAGCTTATTGTTAGGTCACTGGAATCTGAACAAGAATACTGTGACTTTAAATATCCAAAATGACCACTGCTTGTAAACAATCAAAATGGCTGCACCCTCTGGAGAGTAGAGCTGACTTTAATGATGTGCACAGAGTAAAGGTTTCAGGGCCCCCATTTGCTGATGTGACATGTCTCAAGATGAGGTAAAACAGTTGCAAATATCCATGCATAATCTGAATGTGGAATGTACAAAGTATGAATCTAGGAAAATTGGAAGTTGTCTAAAATGATATGGAAAGTATAAAGATTGATATCCTAGGCATTAGTGAGCTAAAATGAACTGGTTTCAGCCATTTCGAATCAGATGATTGTATGATCTACTATGCTGGGAATGACAAAGAAGAATGGCGTGGCATTCATCATCACAAAGAATGTGTCAAGATCTATCCTGAAGTACAATGCTGTCAGTGATAGGATAATACCCATATGCCTACAAGGCAGACCAATTAACACTACTACTATTCAAATTTACGCCCCAACCACCAAAGCCAAATATGAAGAAATTGAAGATTTTTATCAACTTCTGCAATCTAAAATTGACTGAACATGCAATCAAGATGTGTTAATTGTCACTGGTGATTGGAATACAAAAGTTGGAAACAAAGAAGAATCACCAGTAGTTGGAAAATATGGCCTTGGTGATAGAAATGTTGCTGGAGATCTCATGATAGAATTTTTCAAGACCAATGACTAAGTCATTGCAAATACATTTTTTCAACAACACAAACGGTGGCTATTCACGTGGACTTTGCCAGATGGGAGTACACAGGAATCAGATTGACTACATCTGTGGCAAGAGGCAATGGAGAAGCTCAGTATCTTCAGACAAAACAAGGCAAGGAGCTAACTGTGGAACAGACCATCAACTGCTCATATGCAAATTCAAGTTGAAGCTGAAGACAGTTAAAAGAAGTCCATGAAAGCCAAAACAGGACCTTGATTATATCCCTTCTGAATTTAGAGACATCTAAAGAATAGATTTGATGCATTGAACAACAGTGACTGAAAACCAGAAGAATTGTAGGATGAACTGGTACCTAGCAATAATAATGCCTATGGTTATAATCCCATTTGGGAATGGGTTGTCTTTGTTATGCTAGTGTGACAGGATTAGTGTCAGGCTACATTTTGAGCTAATCTCTTATGAGATATAAAAGGATCAGATTAAGGAAGCAGAGATAGGAGAAGACACATGCCAAGCTACATTAAAACTGCCCCAAAAGGGAATCTCAGAAGAGTCCAGGAACTTCCTCCAGAGCTGACAGAAAGAAAGCCTTCCCCTACAGCTGACACCTTGCATTCTGACTTCTAGCTTCTTACAAGGAAGACCAATTAATATGACTATTATTCATATTAAAGCACCAACCACTAATGCCAAAGGTGAAGAAATTGATGATTTTTACCAATTTCTGCAGTCTGAAATTGATCAAACATGCAAACAAGGTGCATTGATAATTATTGGTGCTTGGAACATGAAAGTTGGAAACAAAGAAGAAGGCTCCATAGTTGGAAAATATAGCTTTCGTGGTAGGAATAACACTAGGGGTGGCATGATAGAAATTTGGAAGAACAATGACTTATTAATTGCAAATAACCTTTTTCAACAATATAGATGGTGATACCTGGGCCTTGTTGTTGTTGTTGTTAAGTGCCGTTGAGTCGTTTCCGACTCATAGCGACCCCATGCACAGCAGAATGAAACACTGCCCTATCCCGCGCCAGCCCCACAATCCCTGCTATACTTGAGCTCATCATTGCAGCCACCGTATCAATCCATCTCATTGAAGGCCTCCCCCTCTTTCATTGACCCTCCACCCTACCAAGCATGACATCCTTCTCCAGGGAATGGTCCCTTCTGACTACATGACCAAAATAGGTGAGACGAAGTCTGGCCATTCTTGCGTCCAAGGAGCATTCTGGCTGCACTTCCTCCAGGACAGATCTGTTAGTTCTTTTAGCAGTCCATGGTACTTTCAGCATTCTTCACCAGCACCACAACTCAAAAGCATCAACTCTTCTTCGGTCTTCCTTATTCATTGTCCAGCTCTCACATGCATACGAGGCGATTGGAAATATCATGGCTTGTGTCAGGCGCACCTTAGTCCTCAAGGAGATATCCTTGCTCCTCAGCACTTGAAACAGTTCTTTCGCAGTGACTTTCCCAGACCTTACCAGAGGGAATATATAGGAATCAAATCAGTTATGTCTATTGAAAGAGAGGATGAAGAAGCTCAGTATCATCAGTCAGAACAAGGCCTAGGGCTGACTTTTGAATAGACCATTAATTGCATATGCAAGTTGAGATGCAAGTTTAATTAGATGCTGAAGAAAATTAAAACAAATCCACGAGAGCCAAAGTATGATCTTGAGCATATCCCACCTGAATTTGAAGACCATCTCAAGAATAGATTTAACACATTGAACACTAATGACTGAAGACCAGACAAGTTATGGGATGAGATCAAGGACATTATACATGAAGAAAGCAAAAGATCATTCAAAAGAAAAGACCAAAATGGCTGTCAGAAGAGATTCTGATGATGTAAAAGAGCTGAACAGAAGATTTCAAAGGGTGGGTTAAGAAGGTAAAGTACTATAATGAAATGTGCAAAGATGTGGAGTTAGAAAACCAAACGAGAACATGTTCAGCATTTGTCAAGCTGAAAGAACTAAAGAAAAATATTCAAGCCTCAATCTGCAATAGTGAAGGATTCTGTGGGCAAAATAGTGAATGATGCAGGAAGCGTCAAAAGAAGTTGGAAGGAATACAAAGAATCACTGTACCAAAAATAATTGGTTGACCTTCAGCCATTTCGGGAGGTAGCATATGATTAAGAACCAATGATATTGAAGGAAGAAGTCTAAGCTGCACTGAGGGCATTGGTGAAAAACAAGACTACAGGAATTGACTAAACAATCGAGATGTTGGATGCAATGCTGGAAGCACTGACTTGTCTATGCCAAGAAATTTGGAAGACAGCTACCTGGCCAAGTGACTGGAAGAGATCCATGTTTGTGACCATTCCAAAGAATGGTAATCTGACAGAATGTGGATATTATTGAACAGTATAATTAATATCACACCTGAGTAAGAATTTCCTGGAGATAATTAAAAAAAAAAAAACAACGGTTGCACAATGAACAGCTGAAATTCAGACTGGATTCAGAAGAGGTTGTGGAATGAAGGATATCACTGATGATGGCAGATGGATCTTGGCTGAAAGCAGAGAATATCAGAAAGATGTTTGCCTGTGTTTTGTTGACTATGCAAAGGTATTTGACCGTGTGGATCCTAATACACTATGTGTAACATTGAGAATGGGAATTCCGGACCCTTTAATTATGTTAATGAGGAACCTGTACATAGACTAAGAAGCAGTCATTTGAACAGAACAAAGGATACTGCATCGTTGAAAATTAGGACAGGTGTGCATCAGATTTGTATCCTTTCACCATACTAATTTAATCTGTATGCTGAGAAAATAATCTGAGAAACTGGGTTAATGAAGAATAACACAGCATAAAGATTGGAGAAAAACTCATTAACAACCTGTGATATGCGGATGACAAAACTTTGCTTGCTGAAAGTAGAGAAGAATTGAAGCATTTACCAATGAAGATCAAAAACTATGAAAATCATATCCTTCAGTATGGATTACACCTAAACATAAAGAAAACAAAAATCCTCACAACTGGACCAACAACAACAAGCAACATCATGATAAATAGAGAAAAGATTGAAGTTGTCAAGTGTGGTGGCTATGTTTGTGTATCAACTTGGCTGGGCCTGGTTGAGCAGCTGGATAGCTGGTGGTAGTTATTCCCCATGATGAGACTGGCAATCAACTCCATGGTGGCACCGACCATAAGCAGCTGAGTAGCTGCTTTAGGGATGTGGTCTGCTTCCTGTATATAAGAAACAGCTTTGGGAATGGTCTCTAGTTCATGGGATGCTTGAACCTTGCATGTAACCATGTCGTTGTTCAGCAACCTGCCATGTTCTGCCGACCTTAGGACTTTCAGTGGACTTGAATGAATCACCTGCCTTGTGGTTTAGTAACTGTGGCATTTTATTTGTTGATCTTGGGCTTGTTAACCTCAGCAGCCAGTAGCTGCCTGAGTGAAGAGGTGCTTCTAGCTTCAGTGGGCTGGGAGCAAGAGGCAGAGCTGAAGCCCAAGGTTGAGGGGCTTTCACCCAGCCCCTAGAGCCTGGCACTTTGGACTCTGACTTCTAGCCTCCCGAACTGTAAGAGAATAAACTGCTGTTTATTCAGCTATCCCATTTGTGGTATATTCCTGTCAGAGCCCCACTAGGTAACCAGAATAGAATATCAAGAATTTAATTTTACTTGGATCCACAGTCAACACCCATGGAAGCAGCAGTCAAGAAAGCAGATGATATATTGCATTGGACAAATCTGCAAAAGACCTCTTTAAAGTGTTCAAAAGCAAAGATGAAGCCTAGAGGACTAAGATGTGCCTGACCCAAGCCATGGTATTTTCAGCTGCCTCATAGGCATGTGAAAGCTTGTTGTTATGTTGTTGTTACGTGCCATCGAGTCAAACCTGACTCATAGCGACCCCTCCTTGGGTTTCCGAGGCAGTATCACTACGGAAGTAGGATTGCCCAACCTTCCTTCCGAGGAGTGGCTGGTGGGTTTGAACCGCCAGCCGTCTGGTTAGCAGGCAAGTGTCTTAGCCACTATGCTACCAGAACTCCTATGTGAAAGCTAGATAGTGAATAAAGGAGACTGAAGAAAATGTAATGTCTTTGAATCATGGTATTGGGAAAGACTATTAAATATACCATGGACTGCCAGAAAAACGACCAAATCTGTCTTGGAAGAGGTACAGCTGGAATGCTCCTTAGAAGTGAAGATGCTGAGACTTCATCTCTCATATATGGGTCGTGTTATCAAGAGGGACCAGTCTCTGGAGAAGGACATAATGCTTGGCAAAGTAGAGAGTCAACAAAAAAGAGAGAGACCCTCAACAAAATGGATTGGCACGGTGGTTCCAGCAATGGCTTAAGTAGAGCAATTATGAGGATGGTTCAGGGCCGGACGGTGATCCCTTCTGTTTGCATGAAGTTGCTATGAGTTGGAGTCAACTTGATGGCACCTAACAACAGCAACTATGAGCAAATAAATTTCTGTTTGTTAAAGCCACACACTTGTAGTTTGTATTTTATAGCAGCCCCAGATTTCTAAGACATGAGATCATAAATACATGTCCTTTTGTGACTGACTTACTTCATTCAGCATAAATTTTTCAAGTTTCATCAGTTCATGTTTTAGCAGGTATAAGGCCTTCATTTTTCTTCAAGATTGTGTAATACTCCATTGTATGGATATACCACATTTTGTTTATTCATTTAGCTGTTGATGGACATTTACGTTGTTTTCACCTTTTGTTATTGTGAGAGCTGCTGTGGTGAAAATTGTTGCATATGTTTGTTTGCGTTCCTGCTTTCAGTTCTTTATGGGCATATATACCTAAGATTAGGATTGCTGTGTTACATGGTAGATCTGTTTAACTTTTTGAGAAACTGCCAAACTGTTTTCCATAGTGGCTCTACCGTGTTGCATTCCCACCAGTAATGGGCTAGTGTTCCTATTCTACCACATCTCATACCTCTCTTACGCTTCTTTCCAATCTCTTGTACGGTTTTCCTTTCCTCTGGCTGGCTCTTAAAAATAGTTGTTCCTCCAAGTTAGGGCCTAGGCTCTTTTTTTTTTTTTTTTTTTTAATTAGGATTTGGGTAAAGATTTACAGAGTAAATTCACTTTTCATACAGCAGTTCACATATACTTTGTCTCATGTCAT
>NW_006921670.1:6736044-6746238 GCF_000298275.1 Orycteropus afer afer
CTCCCAGTGTCCATCCCTTCATACTCTTCTGCACCCTGAGCTATCTCCCTGTGCATAAGCAGCCCTTCCTTCTCCCATGATTGTTCTCTCCAGGGGCCTAGGCTCTTTTATCAATTGATTGTTCTCCCTGGATTGTCTCATTTATTCCCCTGGCTTTGATTGCTTCCTGCCTATATGCCAGTGACTTTCAAATCTCTACCCTCATCTTTAACCTTCTTTTCTGAGCCCCAGGCTTATAAAGCCAACCATCTATCTGACATTTCTATCTAGTTTCTACAAGTTTCTCAACATCAGCTTGTCAAAAACTGAGGTCGTTGTCCTTCTTTCTCAAACTCCCTTTCTCTACTGAGTCTTTCCAGAGTGGAGGCCCCTCTGTAGTTGAATGCTGTCCTGTGCCACTAGTTTCAAAGCACATTGGTATACTCAAAATCAGCAAGCCAAAGGGAAAGTGAATCTAAAGAGATCAAATCCATAGAGTCCGTGACAATCCTTGTCCTTGATTGTGCCCCATCCCTATCACCTCTCCTTCCTGGAAGCAGAGGGGTAGAAGGAGCTTTGTGCTTTGCCAGGCCTAGAGCTCAACAGGAAGGAGCTGCTCTGAGGGTGGGACACGTCTCTAAACTTATGATTCTCACCTGTAAAATGGGGAGAAGGTGAGAATAAATGAGGTAATATGTAGGAACTCTCTTGATATTCTTCAGAGTAGGCCATGATAAAAATGGTGCAATGAAGGCATCTGACCTCTAACTTCACATGCTGTGCACAGCATAACATCAGTCTAAGGGCGATTCCTTTGAAGCAGAGGTCAGACATTCCTCCTTCCTCCAACTTTTGTACTGTTTTTGACACCAGCCATCATTCCCCATGCACATTCTACTGCTCTTCTGGGTTAAATAATTTGTTGCAGTGGCCACACAGAACTCATAGACAATACAATTGTGGAGTTTATTAGAGAAGTAACAAGTTACAATTCAGGATCAGAAATGACTCAGGATATAGTTCTTCTATTCAGACAGCTGTCTTCTCAAAAAGGCAAGTCTCTTTTTGGCCCTCAGCTTTTGGCCTCTTGGCCCCTCTGGCCTCTTTGGCCAGCCTGGCCTCTGCTGTGCTCTAGTAAGTGTTACAAAGCTCTTTAGCCCACCACACCATCTCCTGCCAGTCTTGTGGTTCTGCTGCTACTATTTCATTGCCACTACTCCATGTCATCTCTTGCCATCTCTGGTGTTACAGCTCTCTATCTCCTGGGTCTAGTAGGTTTCTAGCACAGGGACCCTGAGTCCACACATATACTCTGCTCTCATCTCTCTTCTTCTTGGTGGTAGTCATGTCTCCCCTTTCTGCCTCTGGTGTGGGTCATTTTAAGACTAGCAGGATGGCAAAACTGACCAATCTCCTCACTAGTGTTCCATGCACCTTATTTGCATTATTAGCAAACTGTCCAGTCCCCTTGGTGGACCACAAGGACCTTATTTGCATAGTCCCACCATCCAATCATTCATGGCTAGAAAGGATATATAAAAGTGATCTATCCATCCACACCACCATTCATTGCCTCTTGACTCTAAACCAGATAAAGACAGTTAATCTCAGAGAGGCTGATTGGATGGCCCAAGGTCATGTTGCTAATAGGGTCATATCATGACTAGAACCCAAAGTTCATGAGTCTTCCACTAAATTAGATCCTAGAAACATCAATGGTGAAAAAGAACAGCAAGGAACAACTTTCTTGTCTGTTCAAATATATAATTCCTGCCATTTCTCCCTAGCTTTTAGCCATGGGAGGGGAAAGAGTCTAAAAATATGTGTTGGTACCAATTTCTGGTTTTGATATGGGTAATTAACAGCTGAAAACAAAGCTGTTAATTGCCACTCTTATCAATGGGTGGTCTTTCTGTGGGTTGTTGAAATGTGAGAAACAGTAATGTCACAGAAGCTATTTTGTTCCCTCCTTGGCCACGTCATCCCGCTTGATCCAGTCCCAGAGAGTTCTGGACAACTCTGGGCAGCAGAGACTGCAGAGTGAGGTCCACTTGGCTCTACCAAAAGCCTTCACACTGACCCATGCAGTGGGGTGCACACCTCCCCCAGCATTCATCACAACCCCCCGAGGCCATCTTAGCTTTCTTATTGGTCAATAGGAGATATCTACATAAACATAAGTGTGTGTGTGTACATATCTTTCACACACACACACACACAGAATTGGCTTACACAGTTGTGGGGGCTGGCAAGTGTGAAATTTGTAGGGAGGCTGGTAGGCAGGAAACTTGGGCAGAAGCTGATGCTGCAGACTTGAGGCAGAATTTCTTCTTCTCTAGGAAACCTCAGTAATGCCCTCAAGGACTTTGAACTGATTGAACGAGGCCCACCCACATTATCAAAGTGAATCTCCTTTACTTTAAGTCAACTGATTGTAGATGTTAACCGCATCTACAAAATGCCTTCACAGAAAAAGTAGATTAGTGTTGGCTTGAATAACTGCTCAGTTGACACATAAAACTGACCATCACAGCCTCCTTCCCTTTGAACCTTTAACATCCACTGACTCAGATTACTCAGATTTTGAGGGACCAGCTCTCTGGCAGTGGGGCAGTGATGTGCTGGACAAGGAAATCGATTTGACCTTGGGCCCTATGACCTTGGGCAAATGGTGCCCCTCTCTGGGCACCAGCCTTACACTCTGTGAAGTGAAAGGGTGGAGAGATGTGATTGGAGATTCCAGTACTTCTCTTCTGTGATCTTCTTCCAGAGATGGTTTCCGAGTCCCTACAAGGTGACAAAAATGAGGCAAACCTGATCCTTGCCCTTGATACACTTTCAGTCTAGTGGAATTTACAACCCCACTACTTTCTTGATAGGCAACACCTTTCCTCAGTTTCCTCGCTGGACGAATGAGGATGACACCTACCTGGAAGAGTTATTAGGAAGATCTAGATAGCATGTAAACAAATCAAAATCAAACCAAAGACCAGCTGTGAAGTAGACTCTGACTCTGGGTCAGATTAAAACTCTACTCCAGAGGGTTTTCAGTGTCTGATTTTTTTGGAACTAGATCATCAGTCCTTTATTCTAAGGCACCTCCAAGTGGACTTGAACTTGAACTTCCAACCTTTGGGTTAGCAGTCAAGCATATTGACACACAGCTATTGTATAAACACCATGATACCTGACATTATGGGGCCCTGACCAGGAGGTGGTTGTTGATATTACAGTTGTTTCTCTAGCAGTTGTGGAGGTTTGTGATGAGCCTTGCCCAGATGCCCCACCTACCCATCCACTCAGCCATTAGCACATCTGGATGTGCCCAGCCATGTGCCCTGTCACTGGTTCTCTGTGTATGTCTAGCTGCCTTCCCTGGAGAGTGAGGCTGTGGGTGACCTTGAATCCATAGCACCCAGCCCTAACTGGTCCAGCACATTAGCCTGTCTAGTCCAATTGGGTTGTTTGAGCTGGTAGATGGCCAGCAGCTGTCAGTAGGGTGACCTCTAGTGTGGCTTATGGCTGCCTTTGCCTTTAACATAAACTCACTAAAACCACTCTGAAGGCAAGATATAAAGCAATACCCTTTCCCGTCTCCTAAACCCAGGGGTTGAGGCAGAGCCAGATGCCATGTTGGAGAATGGCCTGACCCAGTCTTCACTTCCCTTTCAGTGCCCTGAATCAGTCCTTGCCCATCCTCTTCCTCCCCTCAGATGTCTGCATCCCCCCTCTCTGCCTCTTCTCCCTGACAGCACACTCAGGTCCCCTCAGGTCTCCTGAAAACAACTCTTCTAGCCCATACTACTTCTGTTTGCAAGAGGGAGGCAGCATGAAGAGTAGAAAGAGTTTTGGGCTTAGAGTTAGGAGAGCTGGTTCAAATCCTGTCTGTGTCACTGGCTGGCCAATGTGACCTTTGGCAAGTGACATCATCTCGCCAAGCCTCCATTTGTTCCTGTTGAGGATGGACTTAGTTTCTGCCTGTTCTACGGGCGTGTTATGAGAAGTCAGTGCACCTAGCAGAACTTCTGGTGCGTAATAGGTGCTGAGTCAGTGAGCGCTTCCCTCCTCGGGTTCTGTGACACCATCCTCCTGTGCCTCCCCTCCCCCTTTCCTCTTTACAGTCCCCTGACCAGGATACCCTCTGATCTGTGGTCTCCTTCTTGCTTACTCAGGATCTCATCTACTCCAGCCCAGTGGACACAGCCCGTAAGGTGTTGATCGTCTTGAAGACCTTTCTGAGGAGAAATGAAGATGTCCACGTGGGTGGTCTTATCCAAGGCCACTTCCTGCTACTTCTGCAGCATCTGCTGGTGGAGAATGGGCCCTCTACCTCAGGAGGTCAGTCTGCAGGTCCTGAGGGCACATTTTGACCAGAAGGTCCTGGTCTGGCTGGACAGTCAAGAGTGGGTATCTCTGTCTTGGTTAGTTCTGCTTTAGGGGAGAGAATCAGGACTTCCGTCAGCAGAAGAACAGTCAGGCCAGGCAAACATCGCCTCCTTTCTGTCCTGGAAAGAGTGGGTGCCCAACAGGCTTGGGGAATATGTGTGTGTGTGTGTGTGTTTAATTATGTTAATGTCTATTACTGTGTTTAACAAGGCTGGGTATGTGTGACATCCCCACCCTGCACAGCATGTACTCTGCTCAGTCCAAGCTGTTTGTCACAAGAGTGGCAGCCCCAGCTGTGGAGAAGAAGGTGGGAACTATGAGGAGGCAGGGTGGCAGCCCCAGATGGGGAGAAGGAGGCGGGAAATACGAGGAGGCAGGGGAGGCACAGCAGCCAGCAGGCCGGGGATGCGAGCGTCTGTGACGTGTTGGAAGCTCCCAGTGAGAGTCAGGGGGGTAGTTTCCAAACCTGGGGGGACTCCCTGGGGCCAAGAAAGCTTGAAGTTTGGAACAGTTCAATTCAGTGAAAAGACTGAACGTTGGAATTGGTTTTTCTTTTACTATTTTTAGAGAGGCTGAATTATTAAATGAAAATTCCAAAGTAGGAGAGAGTGGGAGGTGTGGTAGGTGTGCCCTGGTCCCACTCTAACCTAGGGCTGGAGTCTGGAGGCAGATGTAAGGGTGTTTGGAGGAGCCGACCCTTCCTTTGCAAGGAAGGACAAGAGATGTTTCAGGGAGAAGGCTGCCTAAGAACTATGAGGTTAACAGGGCTTGCATAATGGAACGACCAAGGACATTGGATTCAGACTTGGGTTCAAGTCCTTGCCCTGCCACTTATTGGCTATGGGACCTTGGAGAAGTCACTCAGCCTCTCTGAGCCTCAATTTTCTTAACTGCAGACTAGGAAATATGCTTCACATGGTTGTTAAAGGGATTAGGTAAAACCATGAATTCTGCTACTCAATCCAGTGTTGGTACTCAGTACGTCAGTTGCCCCTGAACCCAGTGAAGAAGAAAATGTCAGGAAGGAGGGGTAATCCCAGTAAGCCACCTGACTTGGGGAAAACAGAGCCTCTGGTGCCCCCTCCTAAGGTCCGTGTGGAGCTGGGTGGGGTGTCCGTCTGCCTCCTGAGCAGCGCTCCTTGTTGTTCGCAGCCTCGGGGAACCTGCACTTGCTGCTGAGCCTCCTCTCCTTGGTGCAGCTGAGAAGCCGCTCAGAGCGGGAGCTGGACAGCGTGGCCGTGAAGCTCCTCCACCAGGGTGCGTCGGCTGCTCGGCACAGCGCTCGAGCCCGGGGGCGGCGTGTGGGGTGCTCACGCGGCGCGGCTGTTGGTGCTCCTCTCCTGTCCCGCACGCCTCTGGCAGAAGCTAGTGGGTCCATCTGTGGTTTGTTCTCTGGAAGTGATGGAGAGGCAGGATGTCAGTGTGTGGCAAGCTCATGCTTTGGGCTTAGGATGGCTTGAGCTTGAATCCGGGCTTAGTCACTAGCAGTGCCCCAGGCCTTAGGCTCCTCAGAGGTTAGCTCGATGTATTTACCTGATGGGGTTGGCCTAAGCAAGAGCTGAGCCTGTGGATGGTGCATGCCAGGCCCAGTGCCTGGCACACAGCAGGCCTTCAGCGGATGCCTTTGTCCTGGCATGGATTCAGCTCGCCACCCCCTCTCACAGCAGACTCAGATCTGATGATCTCTAGCAAGGTCTCCAGGCCCCTTTCCACCCCCGCCCCAAACCTCAGCCAGCCCTTTCAGGGTCTTGAATGCATCACCACTTACTGGCCATCACCCTTAGGAAGGTGGACGGGAGGTTGGATTGAAGAGGATGATGTGAGCCCCATCTCTCTCAGACCCTCCAGCCACAACGATGAGGACGGGCTTTCTCTTCTCACTGCTCATGAGAAGATCAGTGTCAGGCTCAGAAGGGGCCTCTGGGGGTGGCTGCCAGTCCTGCCTCAGCCTGTGCAGGTTCTCACAGTGCGTCTGTCAGATCAGCGGTGCCACCACACTGGCAGGGAGTCTAGGGCTGCACTTGATGGGATCAGCCTTTAGAAGGGTCTCCACAGGGCAGAGTAATGGGCTGAAAGCCACACGTGAGTGTCCCTGGAATCTTCACAGAAGCCTTCAGGACTGACATTGAGTGAGTGACGGTGGGGAAAAGCCCTGCCTGTTCTGCCTGACTGCAGCCAATGAGGGGTCACGGTGCGCTGTGGCTGCCAGAAGAGTGAGTGGAGACCTGGGAAGGGATCATTATGAGGGGGTGGGGGACAGTTCCCAGGAGGAAAGGGATGCGCTGGGCAGACAGTTCTGCAGATGCCCCCCATACAGTGTAATCTGCTCTAATGAGGCCTGTAGAACACAAGGATATCTCATCCGGCCTGAAGAGATTGAGGAAGGCTTCCTGGGGACTCGGGGTGGACTGTGAGCTGTGCTGGAGCTGTTGAATAGGAGTTAAGGAGTCAGCCAAATGGAGGTGATGTGAGAGAAAACATGGCCAGTGGGGAACTGCACCCAGGTCGTCAGTGCCCCTTGGGAACTAGTGAGAGGCCATTGCTGGACAGATTCAGAGGCTGGTTCATCTCATGGCGTAGCAAGGACTCATGCTAAGGGTACAGGCTGACCTACATGACCTCTGCAAACCCTTGCCCCTGGATTCTGCCAGGACAAAGCAGTGATGGGCTGATGTTTGACACCTAAACTGGTTCAGTCCATTTGGCTGGCTGATGCACACAAGCAGCTGTGGGCAGTTTACCTGATGTTTGCAGATGGATTACACTGATTGCCATTGGCTATAATATCAGGGACACTTAGTTTGTGCTTGATCCCAAGACTGGCATCTGAAATCAGCCATTATATGTGAGAAGCATGAAGGCTGGTGCATGTTAAAGGCACAGAGGCCTGTGTGCAAAGGTGTTGGGGCTCTGTCTCTTGCAGTGAGCAAGCTGTGTGGGAAATGCAGCCCCATGGACGTGGACATCCTACAGCCCTCCTTCAACTTCCTGTACTGGAGCCTTCATCAGACCACGCCAGACAGTCGGCAAAGAGGTGCTGGGCCCACACTGGGTTAGCGAGGGAGAGGGTCGGGCAGTGTCTGTGCAGACCCCGACTGATGTCCTGAGCAGAGCACAGCCAGGAGTTGGCCCCATCCTCTCCTCCTGTCAGCTGCCTGACCTGACTGGTGTCTCTAGCCTCCTTTTCCTCATCTGAGAAAGGGAGACAACGATGCCCCCTCCTGGGACCAATGTAAAGAATAAGCAGGACACTGGATGGGCGAGTGATATGACAAGGGCAAAGCCTTTCCTTCAGGGTCATTGACATCTCAGAATGTCAGGACTTGGGAGTCTCATGCAGTCATGCTCCTTGATCACACAGATCCCGAGATCCCAGCATGAATGAACTCTCCACCCTCAGTTTTTCCTTTTGAAGGAATAAATGGAGAGGAGTGGCTGGGCCAGGTGATCCGAAGGTTCCTTCTGGTCCTGATAACCTGGTCCTGCAATGACCTGGGGCCCTTAATGCTTCAAGCTGACACTTTTGTTCACTTAGCACAGGTGTATGAAGCCCCCACAGGTGCTAAGAACCACAGAGGGGCCCCAGCTGGGCCCCTGTGTGACTCTGTGGTCCCGGCCCCGCCCACCCCCGCAGCCGCTGCTGTGCTCCTGAGCAGCACGACCCTGATGGAGCTTCTGGAGAAGCTGCTGGCACTCACCCCGACCGTGGCGGGCCCTCCTGGAAGCGAAGGCGGGCTCCTCTGCTCTGCCTGGCTGCTCACTGCCTCGCTCTCCACCCAGCAGCACAGTAGCAATTTGCAGGTGAATCCTACCCACTGCCGGTTTGAGGGGTGACACTTAGTGATAATGAAGGATGTGAGTTCTGGTCCCAGCTCTGTGGCTTATTAGCAGTGTGACCTTGGTAAGGTATTTATCCCTCTCTGAGCTTCAGTTTCCTTACCTTAAAAAAACAAAACAAAACAAAACCCACCGCCAAGGTAGTAAATCTTTACGGAAGTAGATTGCCCCATCTTCCTTAGGCACAGCACCACCAGAGCTCCTTTTGCTCACCTTAGAAAAGGGGAAACCAGGATCGTCATCAGGCTAAAAAAAACAAAACCCAAACTCACTGCCATCGAGTCAATTTGACTCATAGCGACTTGGGTTTCTGAGGCAGTATGTCTATGGAAGTAGATTGCCAAGTCTTCCTTCTGAGGAGTATCTGGTGGGTTTGAACCGCCAGCCTTCTGGTTAGCGGTCAAATGCCTCAGGCACTACACCACCAGAGCTGGTTTACATTAGTTCATTTCACACACATGGTTGTTATTGTTAGGTGCCATCGAGTCATCTCTGACTCATAGTGACCCTATGCACAGCATAACAAAACACTGCCCGGTCCTACGCCAGTTCCACAATCCTTGCTATACTTGAGCCCATTGCTTCAGCCACTGTGTCAATCCATCTAGTTGAAGGCCTTGCCCTCTTCCATAGACCCTCCACCTTACCAAGCATGACATCCTTCTCCAGGGAATGGTTCCTTCTGATAACATGACCAAAGTAGGTGAGACGAAGTCTGGCCATTCTCTCTTCCAAGAAGCATTCTAGCTACACTTCCTCCAGGACAGATTTGTTAGTTCTTTTAGCAGTCCATGGTACTTTCAGCATTCTTCACCAGCACCACAACTCGGAAGCGTTAACTCTTTGGTCTTCCTTATTCATTGTCCAGCTCTCACATGCATATAAGGTAACTGAAAATATCATGGCCTATGTCAGGCGCACCCTAGCCCCCAAGGAGACGTCTTTACTCTTCAGCACTTGAAAGAGGTCTTTTGCAGCCAACTTGCCCAGTGCTATATGTTGTCTGATGTCCTGACTACTGCTTCCATTGGCATCGATTGTAGAACCAAGCAATGTGAAGTCTTTGACAACTTCAATATTTTCTCCATTTATTGTGATGCTGCTTATAGGTCCAGTTGTGAGGATTTTTGTTTTCTTTATATTGAGATGTAATCCATCTTCAATCTTCATCAGTAAGTGCTTTAAGTCATCCTCACTTTCAGCAAAGTTGTGTCATCAGCGTATCGCAGGTTGTTAATGATTCTTCCTCTAATTTTGATGCCACATTCTTCTTCATATAGTCCACCTTCTCAAATTATTTGCACAGCATATAGATTGAATAAGTATGGTGAAAGGACACAACTCTGATGCACTCCCTTATTGATTTTAACCATGTTGTGTCCCCTTGTTCCATTTGAACAAGAGCCTCCTGGTCTATGTACAGGTTCCTCATGAGTACAATTAAGTATTCTGGAATTCCCATTCTTCTCAATGTTATCCACAATTTATTATGATCCACACAATCAAATGCTTTTTGCAAACTCAGTAAAACACAGATAAACATTTTTCTGGTATTCTTTGTTTTGAGCCAAGATCCATCTGACAGCAGCAATGATATCCCTCGTTCCACGTCCTCTTCTGAATCCAGATTGTATTTCTGGAAGTTCTCTGACAATATACTACTGTAACCATTTTTTAATTATCTTCGTAAGATTTTACTTGTGTGTGATATTAATGATATTGTTTGATAATTTCCACATTCCATGAGATCTTTGGAATGGATACAGATATGGCTCTCTTCCAGTCAGTTGGCCAGGCAGCTGTCTTCCAAATCTCTTGGCATAACCGAGTGAGTGCCTCCAGCGCAGCATCCATTTGTTGAAACATCTCAATGGGCATTCTGTCAATTCCTGGAGCCTTGTTCTCTGCCAATTCCTTCAGTGCAGTTTCGACTTCTTCCTTCAATACCATTGGTTCTTGATCATATGCCCCAACCTGCAATGGATGATGATT
>NW_006921670.1:6748218-6751730 GCF_000298275.1 Orycteropus afer afer
CCACTGTTCGCTCATTTGTCTCATCCCCACACACATGGATCACCTGCTATATGACAGGCTCTTCTCTAGGCACAGAGGGATCAAAATGAACCAGCATGTGGAGCCCGTAGGGAGGCTGTAGTGTTTAAACAAAGCCTTGGGAGGTAAGTATAACTGTGCCAGGCACAGATGGTGAGGAGGCATCCCAGCTAGAGCAATGTCAGCAGAGGGAGTGGTGCACATGCTTGAGGGTAGGCCACTCTGTGAAGCTGGGCTGTAGACAGTGGAGGGGATAGGTCAGACTGGACAGGGGATCTTGAAGAGCTGGGTAATGACCCACTGAAGAAGTCTTGGTTATGCTTGAGAAGATGCTGCAGCACAGCAGGGGGCACAGAGCAGCTCCATTTCCTGTCAGCCCCGTCCCTGCTTAGCACAGGTCACACTATGTTACCTCATCCTATCTACGTGCTGCATCTGCTACCAGGCCATTAACTCCTAGAGACTCCATTAACTCCTTCTGTCTAGAACCTACCACTTTTGCCTGTCATCCAGAAGTTCTAAGGAACTGCTTTGTGCCGGAGCCCATGGGGGGTCCAAGCAGCGTGATGCAGTATCATCAGATGCCCTGCACTTGTCCCTCTGGGGGCAGCTTCACATTCCTAATGTCTCCTTCCTTAAGGCTGGTAGCTGCTTAGGACAGAGCTGTCTCCCATCCTTCCACAGCGTCCCACCCTGTGCCCAGCGCTGTGCCAGTCTTGTGTTTAGAAGTGAAGTCATATCTCAATTTTGGCCTTGAGGGGGCAGTGAGCTGTGGAGGTCTGCTGCTGCAGGTGGACAGTGGTGGTGGGCCTCACAGGCTGTTGCCCATGGGGCTGATCTGAGCCAGGACTTTGCTGCTCTTCTGCACGAGGATGTTGCACCTACTGGCACCTCTGCAGTCACCTGCCAGGGTGGACACCTGGACCTCATCCTTGCTCTGCCCTGGCCCTCTGCTCACACTACCTGGTTACTTGTTCCTAACTCCCTGGACCCCAGGTCCTTGTCTCTGCCCTAGCACAGATCTCATCACTTATTCTCACCACCAGTGTGGCCTGCTCACAGGTCCCCTGGCTTCAGCCTCTGCCTTTCCCTTTGCTGCAGCTGTGCTCTATCCACACTTCTCTGCCTGGTCTTGGCCCTCCACCTGGCAGCAGATGCCCTGATGGCTTGGCTTCTCTGCAGCCTGCCTTCCTGCCAGTCCCACCCTCCTGCCTTGTCCTCTGGCCAAGTATTTGCTCTTCTCCAGTCAGCTGTGCTCTTTCTTATCTCCAAACCTTTTTACAAGTTGGTTCTTCTGTCTAGAACCTACCACTTTTACCAGACAACCAGGAGTTCTAAAGAACTGCTTTGTGCCAGAACCCGTGGGGCGTTCCAAGCAGGGTGATGCTGTCCCCGCCCTCAGACAACTTGTGTCCTGGTGGAGGAGTACACTCAGGGTCTGCCACTGCTGACTGCTATGCCTGGGCACCACTCTGACACCAGGGAGCACGTTCACTGGTGCTGGCCCTCAGCTGCCAAGAGAGTAGAAGCAGGTGGCATTGTCCCCATTCTGTAGAAGAAGAAAATGAGATGGGCTGAGTGACATGCAGTGAGTTGCCCAAATCCCACAGCTGGCAAGTGGCAGAATCAGGATTATGAGTCCAGCCTGACTCCAGATCTTCTGGGTCAGGTGGATGGTGGTCTGATCACAGATGAGGCAGGGAAGGCTCCATGGTGGAGGAGGCCCTTGGGAAGTGGGAGATTTGGGAAAAGGAGAGTTCCTCAAGTACAGACTAGATTCCCCTCCTCCCACTCCTGAAGTCAGGTCGAGGGATTTTAATGACTGTGTGACCTCCTTGTTCCCCCTGGGCGCAGTGTGTATGTGTGGGGGTGGGGGGAGTACAGGAGTGAAGCGAGCTGTTTTCAGCATTTACCTCCTGCCCTGCCAGGTTCACCAGACACTGTCCGTGGAACTGGACCGCATATTGAATATCCTCAGCTTCCCCAGGAAACGGGCTGGACTGCTCTCAGGTGAGGGCCCAGGGGCTGTCTGCAGCAGGAGGAAAGCTTTTCCCCTAGATTCTGAGGGGGTACCACCCCACCCAGACCAGCCTCTGGTCACCCCATAATGATCCTCATAGGCCTCCTCCTGTGGCAGAGCTGGGTGGCAGGTGGGGAAGGAGGCAGACGGTGGGTGTAGTGAGCCTTTTGCTTTCAGCTGCCATTGTACACTTCCTGCGGACAGCCCTGCAACAAGGCTTCTCCTCTGCGCTCGTGACCCTGGTGCCCTCAGCAGCCCAGCCACTGCCAGCTCCCGAGGACAAGGTGCTGGCTCCACTGGAAACATCACAAGTGCTGTCCCTGGTCATTGGGCTGCAGAACCTCCTGGTGCAGGTAAGGCCCTGAAGGAGCAGAGCCCTGGCAGTGGGGCTGCGTCTCTGAGACAACAGCAGGAAGGGGTTACACCCCTGTAAGAACCTGTGTTCCCACAGGGCCTGGAAGGCAGGTCGCTTGGTACCTTGTGAGTTCTAGTGATGGAAATACGTCAGATGGCCCAGAACTGCAAAGGGCAGGGGTCACTACTGGCTTTGGGCACAGATGGGTCTCTGAGGCTTAATGTCACAGAACCCCATCACCATTGGTTCTGCTTTCCCCTCTGTTGACCTTCTACTCAGGCAGGGTCTTCCCATGGGGCAGTGAAGTGACCAACAGCGGCCACCTGCTTATATCCTTCCAGCAGAAAGAAAATTTCTCTTTCCCAGGGGTCCCCAGAATTGGAGCAGTAGCTTGACTTGGGATGTTCCAATTGGCCAGGCCTGGAGCTTGTGGTCAGCCCTCCACAACCCACATGGACTGAGAGTAAGAGAGGGATGATTCCTCAAAGGAAGAGGAGGAATGGGTGCCAGACAAGCAAAAGCGATAGCTGTCACCCCAGAGGGTTTGTGTTTATAGCTTGGAGGAATCTTGGCGATTGCTGTTCTCCAGCCACTGTGCCCTGAGCCTCAGTGCCACGTCAGGGCCTGTGAAGGTGCTAAGGGCGTAGGCCAGGTGCTGTCTCTAGGAGGTCATGGCCTAGTAGAGGATGCAGCATGTGGATAGGTTGCAGTAACACCGTGTGACCAGTGAGAGGCTAAAGGAAACCCCTTGGTAGTGCAAACGGTTAATGCACTCACTGGAAATGTTGGAGTCTACCCAGAGGTGCCTTGGGAGAAAGACCTGGTGACCTACAGTCAGTCCCTGAATTATGATAAGCTTGTTCCTGACTCTGTCTTTAAGAATTTGTAGGTCAGTAGGAACAGGTGCATGTTGTTGTTAGGTGCCAAAGAGTCAGCTCCTACTCATAGAGACTCTTTGTCCAACAGAACAAAACACTGCCCAGTCCTGTCCCAGCCCCACCGTCCTTGCTCTACCTGAGCCCATCATTGCAGCCACTGTGTCAATCCATCTTGTTGGGGGCCTTCTCCTTCTTCACTGACCCTCCACTGTACCCAGCATGATATCCTCCAGGGAGTGGA
>NW_006921670.1:6763773-6769361 GCF_000298275.1 Orycteropus afer afer
TCCCTTGTCAGCTCTACTATACACCTGGGAATTCTTACAGAACATACAAATACACTTGAAGAAATACTGGACAGACTTCTTTTTATTGCACTTCCCTTTATTGCTCTTGGCAGATAATTGCATTTTTACAAATTGAAGGTTGGAGTCGGGTCCAACTCAACGGCATGTAACAACAAACAACAATAGCAACCCTGCATTTTGCAAGTCTATGGGACCATTTTGCCAATAGTGTGTGCTTACTTTGTGTGTCTGTGTCACATTCTGGTAATTCTCACAATATTCCAACTTTTTCATACTGCTATTGCACACTTAATAGGCTACAGTGTAAACACAGCTTTCCCAGTGTAAATGCACTGGAAACCAACTTTACTGTGATACTCACTTCATTGCAGTGGGCTAGAACTGAACCTGCAGTATCTCTGGAGTAAGCTGGTGATTGAAATGAGGGTGGAGAGCCATCCAGGTTCACAGGGCTGCTTGTCATGGGAGCATGGGCAGGTCACTGGTAGCAGAGGGGTCTGAAGAAGGACTTCGGGCCCTGGAGTGATCCAGGCAGCCTGGGTGTAGGAGGAGCCAGGGGCAGACCTTCCTTTTACTGAATCCTCAGCGAGACCACCACTGTGCATGCTTTGGGGAGGTTTCTCTGGGGCTGCAGGAAGATGGGGACCTCCCACAGCAGGACTGCCCTCTTGGGGAAGGGAGTGTCATGTGACTGGAGGTTTCTAGGCAGAGACCAGGTGCCCCAGCAAGAAGTCCTACTAGAGAGCAGTGTGGCTTTGGGTGACCTTTACAGTTCCTTCTGACACTGGGGTTCTCTTTTGGGAAAGGGAGTAGTCACGAGACAGAAGCCTGGGAGGACCATGCAGGGAGGGACTCATAGGCCCCACCGCCAAAGGTGACTGGAAGTAGGATTAAAAATAGCAGTGGTAGCAACATCAGACAGTTGGCCTTTTCAGTTTCCGAGCCCTTTCATATCTGTGAGCTCATGTGATTTTCACATAAGCAGCCCTGTGGGGTAGAAAACTGCAGCTCAGAGAGGTCATATGACGGCCACAGGGCCACATAGATTAAGATTAGAAGCAAAGGCTTTGCTGAGGAGAGGGAGGAAGAGCAGACCAAATGAAGTTCTCAAACATCTCCCAGAGGTCCCTTCTGGTGGGGCTGGAGGGGTCCATTTTGTCTGGAGCACAGACACAGCCCTGCGGATAGTTGACATGGAGGACATCGGGTCGACTGGAGCTCCAGGGCCTGTGTGTGGTTACAAGGGTACACAACACAGACTCTTTGGGGTAGAAGGTGAGGCCCCTGATTGCGATTCAAGGGTCAGTGAGGAATACTTCTGTCCCATCACCTCCAAGTTTGAAACTCCTTGGGTAGTAGACACAGAAAGCAAACCAAGATCAAAGCTTCCATTTTATTGGTAAGGCCGGTTGGAGACAGTGATTGCTACAGATGGCCACCATGGCCTCCAGCTGCTGCAGCCCAGTGACAGGCAGAGCTGAACAACCCCATGCCGCCTCACCCCCTCCTGCCCCAGCATGATCAGGGCCTACCCTGCTAACTACCCCCTGACCAAGCATAGGCCAGAATATAGATAGGTTCAAAGGTGAGTCTTCTCCAGAGGCTGACCCCTGTGTGTCTCTGTGTGAAGTCATCAGTCAGGCTGTCACTCGTCTTCCTCAGGGAGGAAATGAGGGTGAGTGCTACTCCCCCAGAGGGCCCTCCTGTAGATGAGGCCAGGGGGTGCCCCGTAGCGATGGCAGGTGGCAGGTGGTATCGGAGGAGCGAGTGTAGGGTTTGCTGCCCCCTCTCCCCCGACACACACACCTCTCTGTGCATCCACAGGGACTCAGGGCAGCCCATCCACATCCGGCCCTGCACCTGGAGCTTCAGGCCAGGCTGCGGGGCTGTTCTGTGGGCTTTCTGGCGTGGCTTCCCCGGTTTGGCATCCAGGGTCAGATGGTCTTGGTGCTCTCTCAGGCTAGCTTCTCTGATTCAAGTCCAGCTGCTACACCCCTTGGGAGCCTCCAGGGAGGGAGAAAAGGTGGGTATGAGCAGGGAAGGGACAGGTAGCCTGGGGCTCACACTCAGTTTGCTGATTACCAGCGAGGGGAATCTGTGATCAGATTGGAAATTAGAGAGCTAATTAGTTTCATAAACCTTGGCTTTGATCTCAAGGATCTTTGAGACATGGATGGGTGCTGAGGTTCTGTGGGTTGGAGGTGAGACGGAAAGGAAAGCAAGCAGCCACTCTGTGGGGGCGGGGCGATGCTGGTGCTGGTGTATTATGTATTCACTCTTCTAGGAGAGCTGGTGGCGTAGTGCCTCAGGCACTTGACTGCTAACCAGAAGGCTGGCGGTTCAAACCCACCAGCCACTCCTCGGAAGGAAGGTTGACCAATCTACTTCCGTAGTGATACTGCCTCGGCAACCCAAGGAGGGGTCGCTATTTGTCAGGTGCGACTCAACAGCACATAACAACAAATCATGAAAAACAAAAACACCCAAACTCACTGTCATCAAGTCAATTCTGACTCATAGCGACCCTATAGGTCAGAGTAGAACTGCCCTCTAGGGTATCCAAGGCTGCAGTCTTTAAGGAAGCAGACTGCCTCATCTTTCTTCCACAGAGCATCTGGTGGGTCCAAACCACTGATCTTTTGGTTAGCTACTGAGCATTTACCCAGTGCACCACCAGGGCTCCTCTCTTCTCTAAAGTAGACATTACCATTGCAGTTTTATAGACAAGGAAACAGAAACAGAGTGTTAAGTCGCATGGTCAAGTTTTATGCCAGGATTCAAACCCAAGTCATTTTGGCTCCAAAGGCTATGTTCTTTCAGGCGTCCCAAGAGTCAGGGAAGCAGGGCATCTCATGAACAGGAGCCATTGTCACTAATGTAATCCCAGCTGTCCTAGTGTGCGGCTTTGGCTCCTCGGACATCACCCAGGGGACCCTGCTGCTTGTGTGGGGTAATGTGGGCACCAAGTCAGAGAGTGACACTGGGAATAAGGAGACCCAGGATTTGGTTCCAGACCTGCCACCGACTGCCAGGTGGCCTCGGATCAAGTGGCCTCCATTTATCTGTAAAATGAGGTGGGTGGGTCAGATAAGCCATTTCAAGCTGTGCTCCTTGGAGGCTTCAGGGTGCTGTGCAGACGACTCAGGGCTGCTGAGGGGGGTGTTGCCCCGGTAGGCCTTTCACTGACAGCCATGTATCAGGGGTTACTCTGTGCCGAGCACTGGGTAAACAGCCATCTTCCCCTCCAACCCTCCCAGCAGCCCAGCCCCTCTTCTGGGGGACAAAGCAGACTCAGCGGCATTAAGTATCTGCCCAGGGTCACGGAGCTGCTAAGCAACCAAGTCTGTCCCAGGCTCTTAATCACAGGCTGCACTGCCTTCCAAAAACCACCACAGGGAGAACATAGGATTTTCTGTTAGTTTGTTTTTACATTAAAAAAATCTGTTCTACTGAGATATAGTTTACATACAATGAAATTTGCTAATTTTAAGCATAAAATTGGATGAGTTTTGACAAATATATACAGTTGCATAAACATGACATGATCAGGGTGTAGACCGTTTCCATCACCCCAAAGCTCCCTGTGCACCTTGGTCCTCAGGCCCCTCTCCCTCCCTGACCCTTGGCAGCCCCTGATCTACTTTCTGTCTCTGTAGTTGTGCCTTTTGTAGAGGTTTTTTTTACAACAAAATCATACAGTGTTTAGTCCATATGGTATTTAGTCTTGTGGATCTAGCTTCTTTCCCTTAGCATAATGCCTTTTTCAACTTACACACTGTTGTATCAGTAATTCATTTAATTGTGGCAAAAATCATTCATTTATTTTTATTGCTGGGTACTATACCATTGTGTGACTATATCACATTTGTTTATCCATTCACCTGTGGATAGATATTTGGGATTTCCAGATTTGGGGCTATTGTGAATAAAGTTATCCTTGATATCCATGCACACGTCTTTGTGTGGAGATGGAGTTTCATTTCTCTTGGGTAAATGCCTAGGGGTGGGATCGTGGGCTGCTGTGTGTGAGTATTCTGCTGCTGTTTAACAGAGTACCACGAGCTTAGAGCTTACAGTGACTATCAGCTCACAGTTCTGTGCGTCAGAATCCTGGTGGGCTTGGCTAGGTTCTCTGCTCAGGGTCTCACAAGGCTGACACCAAAGTGCCACCCAGCCTGGGCTCTCCTCTGGAGAATGTAGGGCACAATGTAGTTTTTGCAGCTGTAGGACTGAGGTTCCAGTTTCCTTGCTGGCCATCAGCTGGAGACCCCCTTCAGTTCTTTCAGCCCACCCACATTCCTTCTCATTTGACCCCTTCATCGTCAAAGGAAGACTGGGCAATCTACTTCCATAGAGAACACCACCTTGGAAACCCAAGGAGGCATCACTGTGAGTCGGAACCAACTGGACGGCAGTGAGTAATGAGTAGTGGTAGTATCTTCAAACCAACAATGGCATATAAAGTCCCTGTCACATTCCAGTCTGATTTCTTCAGCCACTGATAGGAGAAATCTTTGTTTTGAAAGGGCTCCTGAGATTAGATCAGGCCCCTCAGACAACCTCCTTTTTGCAGTCCCATAACCTAATCACAGGAGTAATACCAGGAGGCACAGGTCACAGAGCCATCTCCACGTTCAGCCCACCACATGCAGTGATGTGAGTCAACTGTAAGAAACTATCAAAACTGTTTATCAAAGGGACTGTGCCAGTTTACCTTCCCTCCAACCAAGTATGTGAGTTCCAGTTCTACATCCTCACCAACCCTTGGCATTGTCAGTCTTTCTAATTTTAGCTTTTCTAGTAGTTGTGTAAGGAGCCCTGGTGGTGCAACAGTGAACTGCCCAACTGTTAACTGAAAAGTTGGTGCCTGAAACCCAGCAGCGTCTCCATGGAAGACCTGGCAATCTGCTCCTGTACAAATTACAGCCTAAATAACCACATGGGGCAGTTCTCCTCTGCCCATGATGTCACTATGAGTCAAAGTCCACTCAGCAGCACCCAACACAAGTGGTTGTGTAGTGGTATCTCATGGTGGTTTTAATTTGCATTTGCTTAACGGCTCATGATACTGAGATCTTTCCACATGCTTGTTAGAGCACAGGATTTTGTCTGATGAAAAGTTCCACTGCATTAAAAAGAAAAATACAGAAAAGATTGGACTCCAGGTTTAGATAACTGTCAGGCTCTCTCAGGGTGTCGTGAATCTGTCTGTGGCCACACAGGGCCCAGGACCCACCTCCTTTGCAAAAACAAAGCAGCCACCCAAATGTAGGCGGACTGTCCAGCGGAAGCCCTGTGCTGTGTCGGGGTGAGAGATGAAGTGGAAAGTCATGCGTGATCGCCTACAGAGCCCCAAGTCCAAACCTGCAATTCTGAAATCCAAACAGCACTGACAGCCACATCTTTTTTTCCTCAGTTGACACCAAAACCCACTGGTAGCAAAACCTGACCTGAACTTCTATTTTGCAGAAGGACCCTCTGCTGTCCCAGGCCTGTGTTGCCTGCCTGGAGGCCTTGCTTGATTTCCTGCATGTCCGGAGCCCAGATTTTGGTAAAGACCCCCCCCC
>NW_006921670.1:6770314-6782604 GCF_000298275.1 Orycteropus afer afer
CCTAGAGGAGGACACAGATAGCAAGTAAGCTACAAGTGGCAACAGTATTGCCAGTGGTGACACAGAGGATGTACACAGTGCCTGGCACACAGGCAGCACCCAGTGAGTAACGGCGGGTCCACAAGCCACCCCACGGTTGGCGTTGACACACAGAGAAAGGTCACTGCTTCTGTCCAAGCTGGGAGGGATGTGGGAGTGGCATGGAGTTGGCACTTGAGAAATGCCTGTTTAATAAAAGCGAAGAACTTCCAGCAGAGGTAACGTTAGCTGAGGCTTGAAAGACAAATAGGCAGAGGAGGGAATGTCTCAGATGATAAGAACAGCAGGTACAAGAGCATGGAGTGGTGCGTTAGGGGCCCAGTCACAGCTCATTTTGGCCGTGCACGCGACACGCAAGGTGGTGGAAGGGTGAGGGGCAAGGCTGAGGGGCCATCCGGAGCCAGCTCTTGCAAGGTCCCTGCCCCTTCACTGTGAGCTCCTTGAAGGCTGAGGTCCTGTGGGCTTCCAGCCTGTGCTCCCAGCGTAATGCTGTCATGGTGGGGCCCAGGACGCATCTGGGTGAGAGCGATGCTGACCATTGGGTGTGGGCATCTCTCCCCGGGTCAGTTTGTGCGGTTCCGGAGCACCACCACCCTCTCTCCTGAAGAAGTGGGTCATGTCCTACGAGATGCGGCGATGGTGGACCTGTCTGCACTTTCCAGCACTGCACTGCAGGCTCTGCGTGGCTTCTTCCTGCAGGTATGGGGAGGGGGTGCCACGGAGCCCTATGAGACCGACCCTCTGGTCACAGCAGCTGATAGGGGGTCGGGAATATAGGAAGTAGGGAGTCGATGTTGGCAACTGTGAGGAAGGGGCAGTCATGGGCTCGTGTAGGGTAGACACCTACCAGGCCTGACTGCCACCCTCTCATCCCTCAGGTCCAGCGTGTGGGCCTCCTGGCCGATCCCAGCACAGCCCAGACACTACAGGCATCCTTGGAGGGCCTTTTGCCCCAGGCTTTCTCAGCCCAGTCACCCCTGCAAGACATGCTGTATCCTTTCTCGCGTTGGGGAGCCTTGGCCTAGGCAAGGTCACCCCACCACTGGGGGCTATGGATGGCATCATGAGGGGCTCCCCAGCCCTGGGAGAGCTTCAAGAGAGGTACGCTGTCTATGGCCTTGGGCTCTCAGGCAAGGAGGGGTCAGTGAGAGTGAACAGGTTGGGAACAGCAGTCGTTTGTTCCTTACTCACGCTCTGAGGGCCAGGTGCACACTCCCTGGATCTCACACGCAGCAGCCACTGCAGCCCTGCAGCGGTGGTGTGGGTGTGATGCCTGCCTCCAGGGGGTTCTGAGGACAGAGCTGATGTGTGCAAAGCGCTTAGAGCAGCGCCTGGTGCGCGGGTCTGGTCGTGAGGGCTGTATCCCTGTGGGCTATGATGACCCCACCCCCCTTCCTGGAGGAGGAAACTGACAGGGAAAACTAGGCACCCAGGATCACACAGCTAGTAAGTGGCAGCATCAGGATTTGACCTGGATTCGTCTGTGTCCAAAGCCACAGCAGCACACTCAGGAAGGATCTTGGCCTTCCCCACAGGCATTGGAGAGAAGCCCCCACACTCGGTTAGCACAAGAGCGTCCGTCAGCCCCACACATGGGGAGACTGGTGTCCCTCAGAAAGCGCCCCCAGGAGTCACTGTGGTGCCCTAGAGGCTGGTCCCAGGGAGGAGGGGGGAGAAGGGGGTGTCCTTTCCACCCACCACCGCCTCCCTGGCTCTTGTCCCACCCTTCCCTGTCACACGGGAACTACCCAGAACAGCTGCTCCCATACCATTTTATACTTTGTCTCACTCTTTCTGGGAGCCCCTCTATTCTCCTCTGACCTGTTTGGGTTCTGAAAACGTGGTCCCCCATGGTGGGCCCCACCTCTCTAGCATTTTCCTTTCATGAACTGCTGCAGCTGCCTGGGAGGAGTGGCCGTATCCCTGTCCCACATCAGAAACTGACCCTCAGGACTGCAAGGCCCAGAGATGGAGAGGACTGAGGCCTGGAGACAAAGTCACGGCTGATTGTTGAAGAAATGGATGGCCACTGCAGCCATTCACTTGTTGACCCGCTCCACTGTTGAATTGGAATCAGGACAGACACCCTTACCTGCGTGCATGGGCTCCCCAAAGCCTTCCACTCTGGTCTTAGCACCCCTGAGCTGGCTCCTCCGCTAGCTGGACAGCTAATGCTTCAGCGAGGAAAGATGGCTGCCTCCTGGGATCAAGCGGCGGGGAGGTTCCCACACATTAGGAACATCAGCTGGTGCCTCGTTGCGGCCAGGGAACACCAGCCAGGCTGTCCCGTCTCCCGGACTTGGGGGTGCAGAGGCCCTTGTGGTGGGGACTCTGAGAGGCACTTCACCTGCCCCCACGCCTCACGTGCAGGTAGACAGGGATGCAATTTCCAGGCCAGAAGGGTGGAACCATTCTCGGAGGTCCTGACTGGGCGAAACTTACCGGGCTGAAGGAGGTCGGGTCAGCTCTTCCTGTTCCTGCCTCCACAGCCCTCCATAGACTTCACATTAAACTACCCACGTGTGCTGTTGCTCATTCAGTGTCTCCGCTCTGCGACCGCTCGGATGCCCAGCTCGCCCGACCGGGCCACTGAGCCCCTCCCGCCCAGCGACGCCCCGGAGGTCGAGGCCATCGCCCCTCCTCCCCGCAGAAGGCGGCTCAACTCGGTCCTAACGCACAGGCGGAAGCCGCGGCAAACTCACTGGGCTGGAGGGGAGAGCGCCGACCGCCCAGCCTCACACCGCGGGCTCTGCCAGTTCCCCGAAAAAGACTAAAAGCAAAAGAAAGTGCTGCTCATGACCGACTGAACCGGTCTCGCGAACTGCAGTTCACACATGGTCAGACGATGACAGGTCTGGGAGGGCGAGTGGGCGGTCGCCCGCCCACAAGGCTAGGGCCCCGTTTGCTGACGCGCCCTTTAAGGGCACCGACCCCACATGAAGATAATGCCACCCTGCACAGCGTAAACCCGGGGCGGTCCGAGCCCGGGCGCAAAGCGGGCAAGGTAAGACCGGATCCCAAAGGCGCGGCGGGGCGGGGCCGGAAGTAGGGTCAGGGAGCGCGGCGGTCGCGGCCGGCGCTCATTGGCCGAAGCGCCGCGGTGGGCGGGGCGGCGCGCAGTGGTCTGCGCTGCGCTGTTAGTGTGCTCCGGATTTGTGTCTGCGGCTCCGCTGGCGACCCTCGTACCGCGCCCGAGGGACTGACCGCCGCCGGTTCCCGCACGACCCGGGCTGGTAGGTGGTGGCGAGGCGTCGGGGGATCGGAGGGCTGAACCCACTGCAGGGGGTGGGAGTGGACGCCGCCCCGGGCCCCTGTCCATATTAGAAAGATTACCTTTCTCCGGAATCCCCAAGACGGGCAGCAGCCCGGGTCCGAGAACCCGGGTACCCGGCCCAGGGCACGCCAACGCCGCGTCGCCGCTCATTTTCCTCATCTGCAGAATGGGCTCAAAGTCGCCCGCCGAGCGGGGAAGCGCTTGGGGCCCGCGCGGCGGGGAAGCGGCGTGGAGAGGTCGGTGTGGTGGGAGTAACGGTGAGAAGGCAGCTTCCGCCCCCGAAGCCCAGGTTTTCAGCTGCCTTCCGCACTTCTTCCCTGCTTCGTCCATTGCCACCTATCTCATACACTCTACCTCCAGGTTCTGCCCTAGCCGGGGTCCAATCTGGGACCCTTGGGTCCGGCGCGTGAAGTGGAGGGTGGGCAGTCCTGATTTCGGGCGACTCCTGCCATTTCTCTGGACTTCACTGTCTCGTGAGGGGTCGTGGCAGTGACCTCGGTGCCACTTTAGGCTCCCACCGTCCATGACAGCCTCTAGTCCGTGGGGCAGGGATCCTGGTAGAACAGTGGTCAGCTCGGAGGCAGCCTGTGTCCGTTCAGAAAGAGACAGGAGACTGAGCACTGGGATGAGAGTCAAATAGACTCTGGGCGGGCTGGGAATAGCTGTGTGGCTTTGGGAGAGTAGCCTCTTTGCTGGGCCTTGGGATCCTTATTGATAACATTGGGCAGCTGTCACCTTCGTGGCCTTCCCTGACCACTGTACTTTGACCATGACCTTGCTCTTCCTTCCGTCTTCTTTACAAGTTTATCAGTTGTCTCTTACCCCCTCCCCAGAACATAAGTGCCATTGGTGCAGGGGGTTTTGCTGGTAATACCCCATGCCTGGAATGGAGTGGGTGCCCAGCACTGTGGACCATTGTCTGAAAGGAGCAGGTGCTGCATGGGGAGTCGTGAGGGGCAGCCCTCTTCCCCAGGTCTGTCCTGTCGCCCTCCCTTTTTCATGAAAAGTCACGGGAGGAGGGAAAGCCAGAAATTCCACATCCCCTGCACCTGGCCTGTGCCTCCTGAACCAGGCACCTTCCTGGGCAGCCAGAGTGGGGCCTAAGGGGAAATGATACTAACCAGCCTCTCCATCCTGTCTGGTCAGTGGGCACAGTGCCTCACCCAGTCCTCCCTCCCTGCGGCAGACAGGTGGCTTTATTCCTATTTTACAGGAGAGGAAGCTGAGGTTCAGAGAGGCTAAGCAACTTGCTGATGTCCCATAGTCGGGCAGGCCAGGGCTCTTGGATGCCGGCCCCTGTGCTTGTAGTGTTCCTCCATTCCTAACAGTTACCTTCCTTCTTCCCGCCTGCCATCCCACGCTCTATTGTATGCCTGCTTCAGGCCCCTATCCCCGAGGCCAGGTTCTGGTGTTTGAAGGCTGTGCCAAGTCAGGACTAGGATCCCTCCTGGGAAGCTGCTGTTCACCTGCATGCGCTCTTTGGCATGACACCAGTCTGGGCTCTCACAACTTTGTCTGGCTTACTCCTTGGACTCCAGGGTCGTGGACATGGACCTTCTTCAGTATCTGGCCTTCCTCTTTGCCTTGGAACTATCTGAGATGGGAGCCACAGGGACCCTGAGAACCTCCCTGCACCCGAGCCTGGAGATCTGTATCCTTTCAATTGAGAGTGGAGTGACGGGGCTCTGAGAATGGGGTCTCTCTATAGCCATAAGCCCTTGGGAGATTCCAGGGATGGAGAGCAGGCCCCACCAGTGAAAACAGGAGAGAGGAGGTAAGGCCCTCTAGGCAGACCTTCAGCGAGTCACCTACCTTCTGAGCCTCAGTTTCCCCAGATATCGGATGGAGAAGCTAGCACACACCTGAGCATCACCAGGGCTCAGTGAGGCAGAACAGGTGCCCGGCACCTACGTGTGAAACCCTGAGCAGGGACTCAGGAAACTCCGTGTTACTGTGGACTGCTGGCCTGCCCTGACCGTGGTGTGCTGGAACGCCTCCTCTGGGCCAGGCTTTTGGAACACAAAGACGAGTTAGGACTAGCCCTGGGCTTTGAGGAGTTCCCAGTCGCTACACGAATCGTCCTTTCACTCTGTGGCCAATGCCCTGGCGAGGCACAAGAGGGGGCAGAGGACATGGTACTGTGGCTTTTCAGCTGGGTCTTGAAAGAATAGGAACTCATCGAGAAGTTGATTGGGACATTCAGGCAGAGGGCACCATGAATAGAGATGTGGAGTAGTTGTGGGAGATGGCAGGAAGACCCCAGAGGAAGGAGGTACAAGCTTGGGTTTAGGCTGTTGGGTGTGGAGTCCCTTGTCAACTGGACACATGTCACATTCCAGGACACATACACTCTTCGCACAGTTGGGTCCTTCCTTGGGGTCCTAGGCCTAGCATCCAGGGCCCCTAGGGGTTCTCACTGGTGGGGATCGGGACCACTGGACCTATCCAGGCAGGATTCCCAGTGGCAGCCCCTTAGCTTACTGCTCCTAGACAAGAAGATGTTTGAGGTGAAGCGCCGGGAGCAGCTGCTGGCTCTGAAGAACCTGGCACAGCTGGATGACGTCCACCAGCAGTACAGGATCCTTGACGTCATGCTCAAGGGGCTCTTTAAGGTGCGCATGGGCCGGCGGCAGGCCAGGGTACAGCCCTGGCCTTTCACAAGGGCAGCACCGGTGGCCTCGATGTGGGCACTGACGGATGAGTAGGAGTTCCCTCGGGGATGGTATGCAGTGAGGAGGGGTCTGCCTGCACAGAGGAGTTTCCTGGGGCTGAAGTTGGTGGGTGGACCAGGCTGAGCGGGCTCTGCCCGGTGCTCAGCCCCAGTGCTGCCCCAGGTACTGGAGGACTCCCGGACGGTGCTCATTGCTGCAGATGTCCTCCCAGACGGGCCCTTCCCCCAGGACGAGAAGCTAAAGGACGGTAGGTCTTCCCAGCCCCACCCTCTCACACCGCCTCTGTCCTCTCCAGCGGCTCCTTCCCCCCGTTCTTGTCACTCTTTTTTGTCCCTGGCAGTAGTTGTGCACGCCACCCTCCACGTGGTCTCCTCAGGCCCTGGGCATGTTTTCTATGATTCTCCCAGTGCTTCTGGCCTTCAGGGCCAGTGTGTGCTTCAGACACGGATATGTTCTTTGTGCTGTCCTGGGCGTGAGGCAGGGGCGCCAGGAAGGAGCCTCTGCCCACTGCCACGCCAGGGGCCGGGGCAGGGTCAGTGGGCCCTTTGGAAGAGGTGGGTGACAGCCCTACCCTGCTCCTCCGGAAGGAAAGTGTTGTTCCCATTTAAAGGGAAAATGACTGAGGCCTGAAAGTAGCTGAGCCAGTAGGCGTAGTTGCCAGTGCCCTTTACTCCTGTCCTGAGAGCTCTGGTAAAACCACAACCAGTTCTGACACATGGTGACCCCATGTGTACACAGCAGAACTGTGCTCCAAAGCTGTGACCTTTTGGAAGCAAATTGGTCTTTCTTCCGAGATGCCTCTGGGTGGGTTCGAACTGCCAACCTTTCAGCCAATAGATGAGCGCTTAACTGTTTACGCCACCCACGGATGTCTTTAGAAGCCCCATCCCCACCTTAAGTTCTTTGTGAGAAACAGTAGGAAAAACACAGATGAAAGAATTGGTGTCCCTCCATCCCCTCTTCCGAGCATTCCTCCCCAGTGGTAATTCCCCCCACTAACTGGTTACATCTAAACAGCAAATTTGTTATGCTTCCCCGCTTGGGAGAGGGGGCCAGGAGCCATCATGCATTGGATGGGGGTGCACTTTACATACTGTCTCTAGTCTCCACTGGAACTCTGAGAGGAAGGCATTACCATGTGTCCAGATACAGAAGGCACATGACTTACCTGGTGATTTTGCTACAGCTGCAAAGCCCAGGCTGTTACCTCTGACCAGGCTAACTCCCGGGTCTTTTGAAGTTCAAGACTGTTCTGAAGCCCAGGGGTCCCACCACCCCACTTGTCTAGCCAGCCAGCCTGGCATTTCTTTGAAGGCGGGCTGGTCTTTCTTGGGGTAGCCCTGACCAGTGCTGAAGGCTGGCTGGCCCTGTGTGCAGGGGTGGCTGGAACTGGGCCTGCCTCTCTAGCCAGTGTCTCTGTATTCTTCATGGTCACCTGGGTCTGGAGCACCTGCCACCATAATGAACATGCTCACGAGCCTCAGTCTTAGTCGGCCTGTTGACCAGAGAAAGGACATTAGTGGACAGCTGGTGAATTCAGCTAAGATTTGTAGGTAGTTACTGATACTGTGTCCGTGTTAATTTCCTGAGTTAGATCATTATACAGAGGATACATAAAGTGATAACATCAAAGGAAGCCAGGTGAATGGTATATAGCAATTTTGTGTAATGTTTTTAGAACTCTTACTTAAGTGCTAAAACTGTTTCCAAATAAGTTAAAATACATATAAGTTGGAAGGATGTTAAAAAAAAGAAGCAAACTGATCCATCCCCTGTCATTAAGACACACCTGACCCCACGTATACTGTAGTTGTGTTAATGCCAGTGTCTGGCTCTGGGCATTTGGACACCACGTCGGGGGAGGCAGGCCCAGTGGAGCCTGTCATGTGAAATGTCGGCCCTCATGTGTGAGGTGACGCCCACCCCTCTGGCCCCACGCAGCTTAGTCCTCAAAGTAGATGCAGGGGAAAAAGCATGGGGCTGAGAGTCAAACAGACCTGGGTTTGAGCCCAGATTTGCCCCTTGCTGGCTGCCTGAGCCTCAGTTTCCCATCTGTAAAATGGGAACAGCGGCCACATCCTCCTCTAAGGGTGGTTCTGCCAGTCAGCCCTCAGCGTGTCCCACACCGTGGTCAGCAGCCCATGGCCAGCAGGCACTGACCCCTTGTCCGGTTCATGGCTGGGGTCTCCCTGTGGCGGGTGGTGGGGCAGCAGCCTGGCCACTCAGGCTCCTCTCGCCCAGCCTTCTCGCATGTGGTGGAGAACACGGCCTTCTTCGGCGACGTGGTCCTGCGCTTCCCCAGGATCGTGCACCACTATTTCGATCACAACTCCAACTGGAACCTGCTCATCCGCTGGGGCATCAGCTTCTGCAACCAGACGGGCGTCTTCGACCAGGGGCCCCACTCGCCCATCCTCGGCCTGGTGAGCGTGTGGGTGGAGGAGCGTGTGGGTGGGGGGCTGCAAGCCTGTCATTACCCCCAGTGGGGCCTGAACGTTGATTCCTGGCTGTTTCTCTAATGAGCCACAGGGCGTCCTGGTCACAGAGGCCCTCTCAAGGCACTGGGCTGACCCGGATCCCTAGGCGGCGTCACTGGGCCCACATCTGCCCAAGCCTCGGGCAGGGTCCTGGTGTGGAAGGAGTGGCTTGTGAGCGAGCAGGAGGCAGAGCGCAGACACAACCAGCTTTTCTTTGTGCACAGATGGCACAGGAGCTGGGCATCAGCGAGAAAGACTCCGACTTCCAGAACCCATTTAAGGTGGACCGCACCGAGGTGAGTGGCAGGCATGGCCACGTTCTCTCTGCCTCTGCTGGGTCATTGGTAGGGGCTGGGGGCAGCACTGGGGCCTTGGATTTGGAACAGAATAGTGCTGGGTCCAGGACCCAGAACACATGCACTGTGCCTTTTGACCTTAGCTTCTCCTAGCTTCAGACTGCCTGTCTGTCCATGGAGTTTGCATCTGGCTTTAGGGGACAGTCGTGAGGCGATCAACCCAACATCTCAGTGCACAGCAGGTGCCCCACGTTGGGGGAGCTCAGGCCACACTCTGCCCTGCTCTTGAGCCTCCGAGGTGCGACCTGGCTCCATCCACATTCTTGTAGTCCCCACAGTCCAGGGCCGAGATGGGCTCTGAGCCCCAGAGGCTGCAGGGTGGGACACAGACGGGGACACATGAAGTGGAGGGTGGAGGGGTCAGAGGTGGCAAGGCCGGGAGAGCAGAAGGAGGGGCTGCGTGGGAGGCCGGAGGGCTGGCCTGGCTCACCCTTGGCGTAGGGAGGGCAGGCAGAGTCTGTGAGGGGGCTAGGCCCTTACCCTGCTTGCAGGTTCACAAGCTAGCCCATTACTGCCTTGGGGCTGCTGGCAGAAGACAATGAGACATGACTCTTCCTGTAGAAGCTGTAGAAGCTGTAGCAGCTGTAGAAGCAGTAGCCAGAGTGTCAGCATGGTGGTGTGGGTTCCCCTTGTCCTCCGAGTCCCCTTGGACTGACACGGAGGGGCCCAGAGGAATGTTGCACACGCAGTAGGTTTGCATCACAGCTGAGGCTCACCGAGCCCGGGAAATGCCGTGCTTTTATGTTGTGTGGCAGGAGGGCAGTGGTGGGCGGTGGTAGAATTCTCGCCTTCCATGCAGGGGACCTGGTTCCATTCCCAGTCCACTCGGCTCGTGTGCAGCCCCCACCCATCTGTTCGAGGAGGCCCGCGTGTTGCCGTGATGCTGAATGGGTTTCAGCAGAGCTTCCAGAGTAAGGCTGACCAGGAAGAAAGGCCTGGTGACCTACTTCCAAAAGGCAGCCAGTGAGCCCCTACGGGTCCCCTCAGTCTGATCCACCACCACCACCAATCGTGGGGACGGCCAGGACCAGGCGGTGTCGTGTTCCATTGTGTATGGGGTGCCGCAAGTCCGGGCTCACTTGACAGCAACTCACAACAGCACAGTAAGCGGTAACCTGCCTGCTCTTAGTTGCAGGGGAGACGCTGCCTTATCCTGCCAGGTTGCTCTCTGCAAACGCAGTCCTAGAAATGACCCAGGTGAAGTGTGGTCAGGTCAGGGCCACACACTCAGGGATTGCTCAGGCCTCTGGCAGATTGCTGCCCCCAGCAACCCACCCCTCAGCCCTTGGCCAAACTCACATACTCACTTGAGTGTGCTCTTCTGTCTGGTGAGTTTGACTGTAGAGTCTGGGACCAAGTCCATTCAGTTGGTTTCATACTGCATTGATTAAGGCTATAGGCACAGGAGTTCAGGCAGCAGGGTGAGGCCAGCCTGCAGCTCAGACTTCAGATGTGTCCTCCAGGACCCTGGACTCCCAGGGGACCAGTCGGTTAAAAAGCCAACCCAGTTGGCCACCAAGTCGTGACAACCCTACGTGTGTCAGAGCAGAGCTGTGCTCCGTGGGCCTGCCAGTGGCTGAGTGTTTGGAGGCGGGTCACCAGGCCTGCTCAGGCACTCTGCGTGAAAGTGAACCCCAGCCTTTTGCCCACAGCTCACTCCCACTCAGGACTTGGAGTTATATTTGATCTGGTTCCACTGTTTTGTTGGGCCATGGGGGCGCTGTCAACGAGGAGGTGTAGCCTTAGTCACCTAGCTGGCATCACCCCAAGCCATCATGTGTCCAGAGATGCAGATGGATTCCTAGCCTCAGGTGGAGCACAGGTCTCGTTGGCCTGTCTGCATACGGAGCACACCCGAGAGCCACCGTTGGTGGTACCCGGCACAGTGACCACATCTGTGTGAGTTGGCTTGTTTTCATATCACATGGACGGGGATGACAAACCCAACGGCAGGTCATATGGTCCACAGCAGCTGCCACTGGCCCTTGGGAGACCCTGAGTTGTTGTGCCAGGTTGCTGTGCAGGTTCTAAGAGACAGAGGCAGCATTAATTGCTCCCTACCTGCCTCCAGCCCCTCTCAGGCCTGAGGCATGCCCTTCCAGATGTCCGAGCGCTATAATCTCACGTTGTCTCAGGCCATCTCCTACGCTCAGCTAGACTGTCACCTAGAAGGTCTGAGGTGAGTGGGAGATGGGCAAGTGCGTGTCTTCCAGAGACCCATTGAGTCTCCCATCTTGGCCCACGTAGGCCCCTCTCAGGGGACGTGGCGAGCAGTGTACTCAGCCTAGTGGCCATTATTCTCATGGTCAAAGTCAGTGCCAGTCCTGCAGGAGACTCCAGGGAGCTGAACCAGAGAGCTTTACTCGGTGGCAGTCAGCAGCAGAGGCGTCTGGTACATGGTGCATCTAGGCGGCAATGGCAGTGACCTGGGGGCTAGAGGCTCCATCAGCAGCTACATAACCTTTGTCTCAGAGAGAATGACATCCACATGTGTGACTCACACTGTCCAACTGACAGCCACAATTTGTTTCTGTTTTGTGGCCCCAGAGAGGGCTGGACATGTCTTTAATCTGCAAGTCTGTAGGCTTCCAAGTGATAGACCAGATGGCTAGGCCACTGACCGTGGTCCCAGAGTCATAAAAATGCGGCATCCTGGACACATTACAGCAGCATCTAAGGCAGGGATGACAGCTTTTCATTCAGATCACGTCTGGCGGGCCTTTATGGCAGTCAGTCTTCCAGCATTTAGGCTGGAACCATAGGACGCAGGCAGCGGGGTGAGGCCAGCCTACAGAACAGATTTCAGCAATGCCTTCCAGGGCCCTGGGCTCCTGGGGAACCAGTGGGTCTTACTGTAAGCCCCCCAAAAAGCCAGACCAGTTGCCATCGCGTCACAACAACCCCACGTGCATCAGCATGGAGCTGTGCTCCGGGGCAGTTTCTGGGGCTGAGATCTTGGAAGGAGACTGCCAGGTGTTCTGAGGTGCCACTGGATAGACTCGACCCTCCAGCTGCTTGATTAGCAGTGAATGCCTTAATTGTTCGCACCACTGGGAGCACCTCATCTTAAACAGCCAGGGTGTCATCGAAGGCCAGTGTATTATTCACTATGACCCACACACAAGATTTTAAGCTGACTTTCTGATCCTCAGCGTCATTGCCAGTAATTAAAGGGAACATTGTTGGGGCTGGATCACTGCTGCTATCTGTAAACAGCTGTGTCGAGGGTCCCAAGACCACCTGAGGTCCAGTGATTCATTAGGTAGACTCATGACTCAGCATTTAGTGGAATTCACCCAAAATAAACCCACTGCTATCAAGTCAATTTCAACCCACAGCACCCCTGAAGGGCAGAGCAGAACTGCCCCACAGGGTGTCCAAGGCTGTCAATCTTTACAGAAGCAAAACCCAACCCAAACCCACTGCCGGGGAGTGGGTTCTGACTCACAATGCCCGTAGAGGACAGAGTGGA
>NW_006921670.1:6783199-6785201 GCF_000298275.1 Orycteropus afer afer
TTTTTTTATGAGGGTCCTTGGGTAGCACGAATGGTTTTTGCTCATCTCCGAACCTGAAGATTGACATTGGAACCCATGCAGCAGCTCTGCGGAAGAAAGGCCTGGCAGTCTGCTTCTGTGAAGATCACAGCCCAGGAAACCCTATGGCGCACTCACACTCTGTAACGTGTGGGGTTGCCATGAAAGCTTCGACTCAACGGCACCAGGTTTGGCTTGATCACAGTGGCACCCTCTACCTGGTGTGTGCCAGACATCCAGAAGGGTAGCAAGTGTTCAGCATAAACTAAATTGTTTGTATGAAGAACGCAGGCACAGTGAGCCACTCTGGGCTGTGGGCCACTTCTTCAGGCTATGGCTGTAGCAAGCAGCCTTGAGGAAGTGTCATTTTGGTTTTGCATGAAGGGGTTGTAGCTCTTCAGTCAGGAAACCTGTATTCCCAGCTCCACTGAAGCAAAGCCAATGGCTCCCCTTGGGAGTCCCACAGCCCCTTACACTTCATAGCAATGCCCCGAGACTCTTAGGTCTGGTCCACTGATGGTTCAGCCGAGTGAGAAGCTAAGGTGCTAAGCAGAAAAAGTATTAACATGGCAGGTCCTTGCTGTCCTCTGAAAGGCCTGCTCACTAGGTGGGCCTGTGGCTGGGGTTTGGGAACTTGAATTCTGGGAGTGTTCCCATGCCCCTAACTCACCAGAGCTCCTCGGACCATCACCATAGCAGCACTCGACCCTCCTCCCTTCTCACTGGGCAGGAACAGTCTGATTTTATTCCCTCTTGATATCCACGTGCACATGTCCACCAGCGGCAGCCCCGGGTTTGTCCCAGCCCTCCTCACACGCTCCCTCCTTGCTGGTGGGAGTTCTGGGCCTCCTGTCCTACTTCTTGTGGGCACATCACTGGAACTGACTCCTGTCAGGGTCTGTGCTAGCCGTTGGCCCCTGCCCCTGCTCTCTTGGGGCTCACAGTCTGATGGAGAAGGCAGCAGGGAAGCCCAGCCTCAGTGTAGTATGACCCCTGTACCAGTGGAGGAGGGAAGCCTGAGGAGCTGTGGGACCCCCACGGGGGGCTTGGCCCAGGTCAGCTAGGTGGGGGAGGCTGTGGAAGGGGTGCCGAGAGGACGCAAACCTGGGGCTAGGTCTGAAGGATGACTGAGAGTTTCCCAGAGGCCAGGCTGGGAGAAGACCTTCCAGGTAGGGGCACTAGCTGCACAAAGGCTCAGGGGTCTAGCACAGTTCAGTCATTCGTTTGCTGATTAGTGAGCACTACTGAGTACCAACAACTGGAGAAGCAGACCAGGGGAGACAGGCTAGAGAAAACGTACGTGATGCAAAAAGTGGTGACGGGTTGTGGAGAAAAAAGCAGGGCAAGGCGGTGAGGATTGCCGGGAAGAGGCAGGGCTGCAGTTGCTCTTGCAGACGATTGGATACAGGTCTCACTGAGAAGACTGGGAGGAAGTGAGGGGCCAGTGTTACCTGGGGAAGAACATTCCAGGCTAAAGGAGCCACAAATGCAAAGATCCCAAGTTAGGGGTGATTTGGGGGCAAGTACGAGGAGACGGGTGGCACAGTGGTTAAGTTCTTGCCTGCTAACTAAAAGGTTGGCGGTTCAAATCCACCAGCCAGTCCATAGGAGAAAAATGGCAATCTGCTTCCATAAAAAGGTTACAGTCTTGGAAAGCCTTGTGGGGCAGTTCTCCTCTGTCCTCTAGGGGCACTGTGAGTTGAAATTGAGTTCACAGCAGTGGGTTTGCTTTGGGCTTCCATAGAGATTGACAGCCTTGGACACTCTATGGGGCAGTTTCATTCTATTCTCTAGGGCACTGTGAGTCAGAATCAATTCTATGGCAGTGGGTGTAGTTTGAGCTTTACTTCTATGAAGATTGACAGCCTGGGAATTCCTGTGGGGCAGTTCCACTCTGTCCTCTAGGGGTGCTGTGGGTCAGAATGGACTCCATGGCAGTGGGTGTGGTTTGGGCTTTGCTTCTGTGAAGATTGACAGCCTTGGA
>NW_006921670.1:6785483-6792431 GCF_000298275.1 Orycteropus afer afer
ATCTTAGAGTGTCTCAGGTCGTCAGAGGGCGTTGCACACAGTTTACTCAGACACTCAGAGAGCCGGGTGACAGGCTCTGACTTGCCCTCTAGAGGGATCACTGCTGCTGTGTGGAGAATAGTCGGTGGCCAGAGTGGAAGCAGGGGCACTGGTACAGAGGCTTCTGTACTTGGCCATCTGAGGAGTTGGTGGTGATGTGAACCTGGCAAGGAGTGGGCAACAGAGAAGATGATGACAAATTTTGAAGGTAGAGCCAATAGGGTTTCCTGAGGAGGCACATGGGAGTGGAGGGGCATTGCATTGAGCAAGGGGCCGGTGGGCGGATGGCCTTCATTGCTAACTGCATGGTCAGGACCAGCATGAATGCGACTCCCACTGGAAATGGATTGAGTCCTCACCTTCCCATTTCTCTATCCATGTTGACAGGCACTCTCAGCGGTCTTCCCTCTCAACCCCAGCCACTCGGGCTAGGTCAGAGGGGACCAGCTGCACACACAGGTCCACATGATCCCCTCCACTTCAGACCAACCAAAAAAAAAACAAAACCCAGTGCTATCAAGCCAATTCCAATTCATAGTGACCCCCATTGGGTTTCCAAGGCTATAAATCTTTATGGAAGTAGATTGCCTCATCTTCCTTCCGAGGAGCAGCTGGTGGGCTTGAACCACCGACCTTCTGGTAAGCAGCCAGATGACTTACCCACTGTGCCAGCAGAGCTCCTTCCACTTCAGACCAGTGGCCCCAAATTGGGACTTTTCTTCTGACCCCTCAGAAGACCAGCCACAATTTCAGGGGTCCTCAGACCTCTAACTTCTGACCTGCTGGCTTCCACTACACCTGTAGGTTTGGTAATCCCCTCGAGCGACTCAGAGTTTGTATGGAATATTATACTTACGGCTACCCATTTATTATGACCAGAAGGGATTCAAAGGAAGAGACACAGGGGAAGTCTGGGGGGTCCCAGGGCAGAGCATCCCTGTTCCCGGGGTTCTCTTCCTTTCACTGAGCCGTTATGAGCCTCACCACGTGGCCAGGAGTGATTACATCATGCTCTGGGAGGCTTAGTCAATGTTGGGCCCCAGGTGAGCCTCTGTCCTCCAGCCTCACCAAGGGCCTCACCACAAAGCCTTGGTCTCGCCTCACGAGTCTTAGTCAGTATCCGACCCCCAGATGGTCTGGCACTGAGGAACCCAGAGCAGAAGGCCAAATTGCTTTCTGAACCTCACGGGCATTCGGGAAGATTGGGGCCTGAGCACCTGCAGGAAGGGGGCTGTGTCGCCTTCTGAGATGGGAAGGCTGGCGGCAGCAGGTGGAGGGTTGGGAGGGGGTCAAGCGTGTGTTTCTGGACCAGGTGAGCATGAATGAGGATGGCAAGGCAGCACCTGGGTATGTGTAGGTTTCAGGAGAGGGTTGACATGGGGCTGTTGACTTGAGAGTCCCACCTGTGGAGAAGGTATCAGATGCCATGGCACTGGACCCATCAGCTAGAGGTGCCAGGCAGGTGGAGAGGTAACCTGAGGACCAAGGCCTGGGCCACAGCTGCGATCAGAAGTTGGGGCAATGAGGAGAGAGTAGCAACAGACACCAAGCAGGAGTGGTCTCGTGATGGTGGCAAACCCGAGAGAGCAGTCTCCCAGAAGCCATGCCAGGACAGTACTGCAGGAAGGAGCGCACAGTGAGCTGTGTCACACGCTGCAGTAAGGTCAGGGGGACAAGGACAGACGTGACTGCTGGGGGTGGCAGCGTGGACCATCGGAGATCTTGACAGGAGTGCTCTGGTGCAGTGCTGGGGATGAAAGCATCATCAGGGAAAGGGACCAGTGAGCAGAGATGAAGCTTTTGAAGAGGTTTTGCTGCAGAGGGGAGCGGAGCTGCAGGGACGTAGGGGTGTGTGCGCGAGGGAGATCTGTAGCTGATGGGAGAGACTACAGCACGGCCGCATGCTGTCAAGAGTGACCCGTTAGACCAGGTTTGCTGGTCTGATAGAGCCGGGTGGAACCACTGAGACTATGGTCCCTAGCTGCCCTTCAGGTCTGAAATTGAACCCACACCTGTGGCTTCCAGCCAAACAGAAGACAGGCATAGGAGCTGAACATGTACCTGAGGTAGATACACTCCTTGGAGAGAACAATCATGGGAGAAAGAAGGACTGCTAATGGACAGAGAGACAGCTCAGGGGGCAGGAGTGCATGGAGGGATGGACACAGGGAAGAGGTAACTATGGGGAGGAAGTGGGAGGGGAGCCGTTGCATTGGGGTAAATTGTAGTCAGTGTCATGAGACAGCGTGTGTGTGAACTGCTGTATAGAAAGTGAATTTGCTCTGTAAACTTTCATCCAAATCACAATTGAAAAGAAGAAGAGTGGCCTTTAGGGCGGGAAGCGCTGATGCTGAAGGGGACGGGGTGGTGGCTGGAGCCTTCTCCCTCAGGCGGTGGGGGGGTGGGATCTGGCACCCAGGGAGGGGTTGGCCTGGGGGCGACAGCAGGGTGTGGGGGCACAGAAGCAAACGTGCTGGTGGCTTCGGTGGTGGGAGCAGTGGCTGGAGCTTCTGGCAGTCATCCACAGCGCTTCTGTTCCCTGTGAATGGGAAGCAAGGTCGTGGTCTGGGTGAGAAGGCGTCCTGCAGGGGAAGTACATCAGAGAGGGGAGGACCAGGGGACCAGGAAGTCCTGGGTCACCAGGCAGCACAGGGACCCACTGGAGGTGGCTGTTGTTGGGTGCCGTCAAGACAATTTCAACTCACAGTGACCCTACAGGACAGAGTAGAACTGCCCTGGTGATGCAGCGGTTAAGTGCTCAGCTGCAAACCAAAAAGTCAGCAGTTCAAACCTGGCAGCCATTCTGTGGGAGAAAAATGTGGCAGTCTCCTTCCATGAAAAGATTACAGCCTAGGAAACCCGACGGGGCAGTTTTCTGTCCCCTGGGGTGGCTGTGAGTCAGAACTGACTTGCTGGCAGTGGGTTAATGGAATCTCTATGGGAGCAGATCTCCGGGTCTTTGTTTCCCAGAGCCACTGGGTGGGTTCGAACCGTCAGCATTGCAGTTAGCTGAGCACTTAACTGTCACACCACCAGGGCCCCTTTCACTACAGGGCAGTGCTGTGAATTTACAGCAGGGCCGGCCAGCACAGTGGTTTTTCTCCAGCAAGTTCAGCTGTGAGGGTGAAGGTGGAGTGAGCAGGAAGTTGAGCTTAACCAGTCTTGAGGTGGAGCTGTTTGGGCTCTGAGGGTGTGTACCAGAGAAGGACTGTAACAACGGACCCCAGTCTCTAACCTGTGACGGGGGAATGAGGACACGAGGGACGGTAGACAGTGAAAAGAGTAGGATCGATAGGTGGTAGGTCCTATAGGATCAAATAAATGGTATGGTGAAGGGTCAGGGAAGAAGGGATGGCCAGAGTGTAATGCTTGAGGTTGATGGGTGAGGCCACTGGCAGGGCAGTGGGGCAGGATTTACTGGGGGGCTGGAGGAGAAAGGTTGGCTGGGGTGAGGGACCTTGAAGGCCTAGTGGATGGACCACAGTGGATGTGGGGAGACCTTGGGAGGCTCAGTCATCTGGGAGCAATGATGGTGGCTCAGCTCAGGTGGAGGAGCAGTGAGGGACAGAGAGGAGGTGGATTTGGGGAGTGAGATGAGCCGGCCTTGGTAGTGGACTCGATGTGGAAGGGGTGCAGCAGGCACGGGAGGGGGTCCTCCTTGCTTTCTAGACTGGGTGTCCACCAGGACAGGGACACTGGAAGGGAACTGGGTTTTAGGGACATTGACCCATCCCGAGTTAGGGTGCAAAGTGGGGACATCCCAGTGCATGTGTGGGACGGGTGTTTACACATGGAGACGGCAATTTGAGGGATAATTGACCACCTAGGCATAACAGAAGCCACGGTCTAGGTGAGACGATCTAGAGAGAGCAGAGTGAGGGGAGGACAGGGCCTGGGAATTGCCTGGCAAGCACCCCAACTGAAGTGCTCACCCTCACACCCACACCCCACCTCCTGCCAGCCTTGTTCCACCACCATGGAAACCATGAGCCTGAGCTCCGTCTCCCCGTTACTCCCACCTCAGTGTTGGGGTCTCCTGCTGCTAGCCTCTATGTCTCCCCACTCCCTACCCTGCGAGGAGAAGTCTGCCCCTTCTTTCTCAGGTGCTACCTTGACATCCATCTCTCTGCTGGAAGGCCCCTTGCTTTCCTCCATGGGCTTGGCCAGCCTCTGCTTAGGTTTTGTAAGAAGCACTCAGCAGTTTTCCCCAAGTCGGGTGAATGGTCTCCACGTCTGGGGGCTTCCTGAGGGCAGGGCCTGTGTGCAGGCAGCCTTCCTGGCCCCGTGCCCTTCAGGAGCCTGGCCCAGAGCGACTGCCAGGAGACTAACCCGAGCCCCTCTGCTCTTCCCTCAGTTCATTCCCAACACTGACCCTTTCCAGAAGGCTCTGAGAGAAGAGGAGAAACGCCGGAAGAAAGAGGAGAAGCGGAAAGAGATCCGAAAAGGCCCTCGGATCTCGCGATCCCAGTCCGAGTTATAGCCCTGGAGCAGCGCAGGGTCAGGGGCCAGGAGGAGGCCACGTGGGAGGAAGAGGCGGCTGAGGTGCAGCGGCGACGGCTGTGCGGTGAGAGCCAGCCCCGTGTACTGGGGAGGCCACAGCTCGCCCCTGGGGAGCCAGGTCTGAGCCTGGCCGGAGGGGCTGGACTTCCTCCCAGGAGGGGCGCCCTCACTTCCTCCCAGAGGGGCGCCGTGAGGCCTTCAGGGGCTGCTGAGCTGGGGATGTGACCCTGTGCAGACTGCTGGCGGGGAGCAGGGGACCCCACTGGGCTCTCCTTGGGAGTAGGGCCCTCCGTGGGGGACAGCAGAACCAGACTGGGGTGTGAAGGTGCCACTCCTACTGCTGGCCTCAGCCCCTGTCACAGATGCCCTGGCACAGGTCCCAGCCCCTCCACAGAGACAATAAACGCCAGCAAGTCCAGGTGCCCGGGCTGGTTGGGGCCCAGGGTGGTGCAAGCCCTCCAGTGGGTGGTGGTGAGGGGCCTGGAATGGAAAGCACCCCTGTGTCACCGGGGAGAGCCAGGCCCTGACGGGCACAGGAGCAGTGGCCCCTTATCAGCACTTGGCCTCTGTCCTCAGATGCCTGAGGGACCGTCATTGAGCAGGGCCACAGAAGGGCCGACCTGTCTTCTCAGGCAGCACTGAGACCCTAGGGCCTTTGGGTGGGTGGAGACCACAGGGGGACCAGCCGCAGCTCCTGCCCCCAGCTTGGTCAGTGAGCGCCCTCCCTGCCTCCGGAGATGTGAAGCAGAGACCTGTGGCCTAGGCCTGGGCAGCTTCCTGCGGAGGACGGAGGGGCTGGGGTAGGAATTCTCCCTCTGCCTCTTTGGCCTGACCAGACTTCCCTGCCCCCCCTGAAAGAGCCGGCGCCAGACCCAGGTCTCATCACAGCCTGCCTTCCCCTCTCTGCAGCCTCATGGGCCCAGCCCCGACCAGGTTCTCTGACGCTGGGGCCTGGCCAGCCTCTGTGGGAGCTCCCCCAGAGTACTCATCTGTAGGGCGTCTAAGGGAAGCAGGGCCTCAGGGAGGCTTCCAGGAAGGACCCCATCAGTCAGGAGAGTCAGGAGACAAGAAGCAGTGGGAAGAGAGGAATGTCAGGGAGGTGGAGAACTCTTGCCCTTCAGAGGAGCCAGCCGACCACGGGGTCCCCCTCACTGGGCCGGGGAGGTGGCGCCTGGTGGTGGGACTGACCCCATACGCCAGGCTTCATTTCCCCTCTGCCCTCCTTCCCCGGCTGCATGACTCCAGCCACGTTTCTGTGGGGGTTACAGGAGATGACAGTGCCCGACTTTATCACCTGCAAAGGGCTCTTTGCACTTGACCTCTAACCTGCGGAAGACAAGGCCTGGCGACTTTCTTCCATTAAGATTACAGCCTGTGAAGCAGTTTTACTCTGTCACATGTGGGGTCGCCTGGTGTCCTGGTGCTGCAGACGGAGCTGGGGCCAGGGCAGGCTTGCCTCAGGGGAGGGACATGGCCAGTCACCACCCTCTTCTTGCCAGAGGGTGCCTCCTGACGCCCTCCCCTGACCCGGAAGAGGAACTCCCCAAGAGCCAGGCCTCCTCAGCAGGGGACCGCGCTTGCTTGGGACCTATATGAAGCTGAGTAGAGGTTGAAGGACATCTTGGGACAGTGGGGAGATGGTTCCAGCTTTGGCAGGGGTCCCAGTGAGTGACTTCAAGGAACTCCCATCATTGGTGACGGAGCTGGGCCAAGATGTGCACCTTGGGACTAGCCGAGGCGCTCACTTCCTGGCTCTTGTCATTGGAACAGATGCCTCTCCCTCACATCCTCCGTGTCCCCACCTCCCAATGGGATGGGGACACCCACTGAGGGGTGGTCAGGAGGATACAATAGGAGCCCACATAAAGGTCCCAGTGGCACAGTGGTTAAGCGCTTGGCTGCTGGGGTGTGGGAGGGGCGCGTCAGTCACCTGACTGCATGACTGGACCCTAAAGAGAAGTTGGCGGTTCAAGCCCACCCAGCGGCTCCTTGGGAGAGAAACCTGGTGATCTCCTTCCGTGAAGGTTACAGCCTGTACCGCACTTCTCTGTCACGGGGTCACTGGAGTCGGAATCGCAACGGCACCCAACAACAGGCAGGGTGCCTGGGGCTTCAGTGACTTCTCCGTGATGTGACCTGCACTGAGGGCACCACAGGGCCCCTTCTGACGGTTCTTCGTCAGTCTCATTTATTTGCTGTGTGCCCACCGCGTGCAGAGCCAGAGAGGGACCCAGCTTCCGGCTCTGCCCCACTAGCCCTTCCACTCCTGTTTTTTTTCCCTCTCCACCTCCCTTCTCCCTCTTTGGTTGATTCCTTCCTTGCTTTCCCATCTGCCACCTTCTGAGAGACCATCATCCTGCCTCTCCCCTGCCCTCCCCCTTCTGCCTACCCCTGCTTTCCCCTCTCCTC
>NW_006921670.1:6792699-6795682 GCF_000298275.1 Orycteropus afer afer
CCCCTGCCTTCCCCTCTCCTTCTCTCTGCCTGCCCCTCCCTCCTGCCTCTCCTGTCCCCCTTCCCTTTGCTTGTTGTTTGTCCTGGACTCCACCTCCTGAGTGTTCCTATAGCCAAGCCCATCTACTTCCTGCCAGGAGGGCACCAGGACACGTGTCTGTCCATCCCCACCTTGCAGCTAGGGTCCAGTCATTCAGTCAGGTGACTGAAGTGCCACCCCATGCCCCAGCCTAGGTGGGAGCCATGCTGTTGGCAGCAGTGATAACACGGCCCCGGAGCCACCATGGGGGGTGGTTCTAGTGACCTGTGCCGGGGTGCCCCAAGGTGGCTACGGTGGTATTGTCATTGTGGTCTACGACGTTGCTTCTGTCAGCCAAGCTTCTGGGCCAAGACCCTGGAGAGTCTGGGGTCCCCGGGCCTCCATGAGGCAGTTTCTCAACAGTGGCCCTACTGACCTTTGGGATGGGGTCATTCATTGGGGGGGAGCTGGGGAGGGCTGCCCTGTGATTGTGGGGTGTTTAAAGCGACAGCCCTGGTCTCCACCCACTAGAAGAACAGCAGTGCCTCGGTTATGACAACCAAAAATGTCTCCAGACGTTGCCAGGTGTGCCCTTGGGAGGAGAAACGCCCAACTGTGGTCCGAGTTGCAGGCTCACCCTGGCTGTGTCACAGCCTGGGTCCTCCTCCTCCAGCCCGCCCCTTCCTGTGCCTCCCCATCACCACCCTCTGCGGGAGGTGACCCTCATGGCTCTGCCAGGCATCCCGGTTCTCTGGAGCGAAGGCTGTTTGCCTTCGCCTCTCTCTTCTGCTTGAGCGGCCTCAGCATCTGAGACCACAAGCTGATGGCACCTCTGTCACCACTGTTTCCCACCCCCTGTCCCACCTCTGTGTTAAACAGTGGGGTGTGTGCTCTTAATCCAGGGGAAGGCTTCCTGGAGGAGGTGACACCTGAACTGAAGGTTTGGGGGGACTAGGTAGGTGGGAGGGAGGAGAGGCTCTGTGGTTAAAGGCCTGAAAGAGGAGGGGTCTTAAGTGAAAAGCACGCAGAGCTCTCTTCTTGACCTGTGGTAGGCACCCAGGCCGCCTGTCAGGACCACGGGTCGCCCTTTTCAGAGGACACACTAGGTTCTGAGGATGGACTTGTCAGCGGCTCTTCTGCCCTTTGGAGCCGGGCTCCGGGCTCAGAGTCTGTCCTCCTCCCAGGACAGTGGACCCTCTGGCCACAGAGGGGCCCAGGAGGCCTGGTCCAACACAGCCGCCTTACTAAAGCCAATTCTACTGCATCTTTCCTGTGCCCTCTCCGGCCCCTGGAAGGTCCAGCCAGGAGCCAGGGGGACAGCTGCCAAGAGGAGGTCCTGTGCCTGCCAGTCTCGCCTCCCAGGGCTCCTGGCAGCCCTCCACGGGGGCTTGTGTGGCTCTGGGGTAGGAGGGCACGTGACCAGAGTCACACCCTGGGAGAGGCCCAGCGGGAGTCACTGAGAGACTTCAGTTGAAGATGGCAGTGTCCAGCTCAGTGCCAGGCAGGGAGCAGCGAGGAGCCCTATGAGGGGCACAGTTGAGGATGGCAATGTGCGGCTCAGTGCCAGGCCCGGGGCAGGGGGCAGCGAGGAGCCCTGTGAGGGGCACAGTTGAGGGTGCCAGGGTGCGGGTTTTTTAATCAATGAGGCTGGGGTGGTCTATGCCAGCTCTCCAGAGCTAAACAGGGAAGAACACATTCTTGTTTTTGATTTCCTCCAAAATCAGCTTTGTTTCTTGGTTATGTATGTTGTTATAAAAAGTAAGCTAAGCAGTATTGGGATACCAAGAAGAAAGTAAGTTACCCTGAACCCCCATGGCCACGGCTGACTTTTCAGCTGTTGGCCTTCCCTCCGTTTTGCCTTCCTGTGAGCACAGAGGCTAGGTGTTGGCCGGGGCAGCCCTTTCCTGCTAGGGCCTCTACTCCCCATGTGCAGTTCTTGCCTTCTCAGAACTTTAGGGTTCATCTTCAGTGTCACTTGAGCGTCCTTCCCCCACCTGGTACCTTGTTTGTTTCATCTTCCGGGACCCGTTTGTCTGCTTGATCTCTGTGTCACACTGGACTGAAAGCTGCCACGGGGCAGGCATGAATTCTGTTTCCTGCCACAGACTGCAATAAAAATCCTCAGGTGCACGTGTGACTGACCTCATTGCATCTTCACAGCTGTGAAGGGGCTCCGTTTTACCTCCGTGGCGCAGATGACGACACGGGCTCACAGCATTTCTGTGACCAGTGCGGGGTCTGGATGTGCTAGTGGACCCTATGCCCGGCCCCACACGGCCTGTCTGCACTCTGGAGTCGGGACCATCCAGCCAGGCCGCACCGCACACGCTCGCAGGACGCTCATTCACTTCTTTCAACAGTACATGAGGAAAATCTTGTCAGTAAATACACGTCTGTTGTTGTTGTTATGTGCCGTCCAGTCGGACCCAACTCATGGTGACCCCTCCTTGTCCCATCTTCCTTCTGAGGAGTGGCTGGTGGGTTTGAACCTCCAGCCTTCTGGTTAGCAGTCAAGTGCCTTAGCCAGTACGCTACCGGAGCTCCCAAATACACATCTATGTACGTAATTTCTAACGAGGCCCTGGTGTCCCAACCTGTGCGTGTGACTTATCCAGTCTCCTTGGGCTTCTCGGTTTTCTCTAGTGACACGTTGTGACGTGTGCCTTTGAACACGCATCTGTGCACCCTCTGAGTGCTTGTGCTCTTACTCCTTAGGGAGCTGGAGGGAAGGTGACAGGCTTGACAGAGAACTTTGCCAGACAGGCCACACACCCCAAAGAAACCCCTTTCAACTGATTGGCCAATGACATCAGCTCACATCATGGAAGGTCCTTACATTGTGGAAGAGCAATCAGTCCAAACCACTGAGAAGCTGGCCTAGAGCAGCTGACACATAAAGTCAGCTACTGGGCCACCCCTCGTCAATTCGGCAGCTATACACATCTTTTTGAATGCTGCATGATCT
>NW_006921670.1:6805550-6831377 GCF_000298275.1 Orycteropus afer afer
CAACGAGATGGATTGATACGGTGGCTGCGATGATGGGCTCAAGTATAGCAGGGATTGTGGGGCTGGCGCGGGATCGGGCAGTGTTTCGTTCTGCTGTGTATGGGGTCGCTATGAGTCTGAAACGACTCGACGGCACTTAACAACAACAACATGCATGTGACAACTGGATAATGAACAAGGAAGGCCAAAAAAAGGGTTGATGCTTTTGAGTTGTGTTGGTGAAGAATGCTGAAAGTACCGTGGGCTCCCAAAAGAACTAACAAATCTGCCCTGGAAGAAGTGCAGCCAGAATGCCCCTTGGAAGCGAGAATGGCCAGACTCTATCTCACTTACTTTGGTCATGTTGTCAGAAGGGACCATTCCCTGGAGAAGGATATCATGCTTGGTGAAGTAGAGGGTCAATGACAAAGGGAAGACCCTCCACAAAATGGACTGGACAGAGAGTGGCTGCAATGATGGGCTCAGGTATAGCAAGAATTGTGAGGCTGACACAGGAGTGGGCAGTGAGTGTTTCCTTTCGTTGCACATAGGGTTGCTATGAGTTGGAGCCCACTCAGCGGGACCTAACAATAACAAAGGGCTTTGGGAGGAACGTGATGTATTAGATCTCCGACTTCTCTAGTCTCTTAATGCTAGGGGCCAGGTTAGATTCTACTCACTTTCCTAGGCGGGCGGGCAGGGAGTAGCTGGAAGATTACGTAATGTGCTCGCGCCCTGCGCTGGTGGTGGCCAATGGGCGGCAGGAGAGTGTATCGCGTTAACCCTTCAATCCCTGGAAGGTGGCTGTTGTTGCATGTGGAACCCACACAGCAGAAAAGGAAGTGGTTCCTTTAAAATCTGGGGAGGAGGTTGGACCAAGGATCCACCGGCTCACCCTCTCATTCGCTACGAGGCCGCGAGGGGCGGGTCCGATCTATGCAAATCGGAGCTGCTGATCGTTGACGCACCATCACCCCACGCGCCGCTTCGAGCGCGGATTGGCCGCCGCCAGCCTGGTCCCATTGACAACAAACAAGGGGGAGCGCGCCCTGGGGGCGGGGCTATGGAGGGCGGGGGCGGGGGAATCCCGCCCCGCCCATTCCGCACGGCGCCGGGGCGCAGCGCAAACATGGCGGCGGCTGGCGCAGGCCGGTGAGGCGGTATCGGGCGGGGGGTTGTTGGGTGTGATGGGCGGTGGCGGCGGCACCGCCCCCGCGTCTCCCTGAGCGGGACGGCAGGGGGGCCTCTGCAGCGAGCCGGGCGATGGACGAGAGCGCCGAGCTAGGCGGGCTGGAGACCATGGAGACCCTCACGGAGCTGGGCGACGAGCTGACCCTGGGGGACATCGACGGTGAGCGATGGGTGGGTGGGAGTGCGGGGGCACGCGGGGAGGAAGGGGTTACGACGGCGCGCGCCGCGCGCGTGTGCGCGTGCTCCTACCCCGCGACAGCCCGGCTCGCGCGGGAAGAGCCCCGCGCGCTCGCCCAGCCGTTCCCCGGCTTTCTGGGCGCCGTTGGCTGGAGCCCGGCAGCCGTTCCGTTCCGAGAGCGGTGGGATCCGTGGCGCCGCGGGTCCGGAACTGAGGTGCAGGTCCTGGGGGGCGCGGGGGCGCCCGGAGCGGAGTGCGCGCCGCTGCCTCCGTCGCACGCGCTCCGCGCTCTCCCGCCGCCCCGGCCCGTGTCGCACCTGTCACTCCCAGCCGGAACGCGGGGGCGGCTCTGCGATTCCCGGGGCCGGGGCCCCGCGGTACCCGCTCTCCACCTCACGTCTAGTCGAGAGTGAAGGCCGGCCGGGTCGCCTGGCGCTCGGAAAACTTTAGACGGTGGCTGCAGAACCAAGTTGCTGATGAAGCCAGCGGTGGCATCGGCGCGTGGCCGCATCTCTCCGGCACCGAGTCCGGAGAGGGCCTGCGAAGGGAGTTGAGCAGCAGGAGTTCTAAGTTCTAAGCCTTCGGGTGCAAGCTGGGGAGCGGGTGGCGTTTCTTCTGGCAGCCTTAAACGCAGAGTGGAAGAGGGGGCAGAAATCCGGAATCCTCTCTTGGAGAGCTCTTGTCTGGTGGCCGTGGGAACTGGGGTTTGGAGAGAATCAGCAATTTGCCCATGGTCATGACTAGTCGTGGAGACAGTCTCTCAGCCCCCAGACCCCACCTTGGTGGTGATGAGTCCAGTGAATAGGTTAGGAATCTTACTAATAACTCTCAGTTGGTGGTCCTTTCTGATGTTCCAGCCCCAAAGTATAGTACATTATTTTGCCACCCTGTGAGGTGTTCTTCCTGCCCCAGTTTACAGGAGGCTGAGGCCAGGAGAGGTTAACGTAAGGCCACTCCCCCGAGAGTCTAGAACCCAGGCTGTTCTCAGTAACTCAGGTGCACTCAGCTCTTCAGTTTACAAAGTGCTTTCGTGGGCACAGTGTCGCAGGCAGGTGTGACGGTTCCTGCTGCCTTGTGCACAGGAAGAAACAGGAGCGGCACTCTCTGAGGGAAGAGAAAAGTGGCAGTGCCCAGGGAAAAGAATGCATTTCTCGTTTTCCCATTCTGCTTCTATAACGTCTGCCTCCTGGGCCTGTCCTTGCTTTCCATTTTCAGTCTTCTGGGCCACGTGGTAAGACCCTTCCTCGAAGCCCTGTGTCTCCTTGCAGATGCTCTCAGTACAGAGCGGTGTTAACAAATGGGGGAGGGGATACCGAACAAGGACAGCTAACATGTTTGGAGGACTCCTGTGCCAGGCACTGTGTTAAGCACACTTGCACATCGATGGTCCCAATCCTCCCAACAACCTTGGCTGGTAGTGCCACCATCATCCCTTTCTTACGCATCTTGAAACTGAAGTCCTGGTGATTCATTAACTTGTCCCAGTTACACCGCCAGTAAGAAGTGTGTCCGGGGCTGCCTCCCATGGGGCAAGCTCACAGAAGGAAATTCTGGTGCATTTTACATTCCTATGGTATCCCATCATCAGGCTTTATTTATTTATCTTAATTTGTAAAGTGTTAAACTACCTATGGTTAGGTATTAACTGTATCTCCACAGATTGCTGAGTAAAATGTGTATCCTGGAAACTACCAGCTCATTGGCTTCATGGGTCTGGGATGAGGGGTTCTTGTCCTCACTTGGTCCACAGGTGTGCCAGTTCTGCTGTGAAGACATAGGACAGGTAGATGGTGAAGGCCTTGTGGACCTTGAGACAGTAACAGTAAAGCTGTGGTCTGAGGACAGGACAGCTTGTAACTGTGGCATGTGGGGCAGTAAGTGAAAGCACCCAGGCGGCTCACAGCAAGGAGGTGGCCTTGTGCCAGCTGAAGGCGTGTGGTCTGCAGACCCAAGCATCCCTCACTACTCACCCATCCCTTCGTCCTCCAGAGTGACGCCTTCATGAGGGCAGGAACGGTCACCTCGTTCAGGGCTGTTCCCTTGCACTGGGAACAGTGCCTGGCACAGAGCGCTCCCTAAATATCTGTGGAAAGCAGAATGAATCCAATGACCCCGGGGCTGGCCGGGACACTAAATTGCTCTGGGAGTTGGATTCGATTGGGCGTCGACAGGCTTCCACAACCAGTCAGGTGAAGAGGAGGAAAGGCTGTGGTTGGGAGTTACATGCACTTCCCTTGTGTGCAAGTGGTGGGGAGTTGGGGGGTAGGTACTTACAGCTGGACAGCTCACCCTCACTTCCTGCTGGTGCTCCAGTGGGCGGAAATCCTTGGCTCTGCCCTGTGCCCGTCCACTGGGGCCCTTGAGGGGCACATCCACACACTCAGCACATCCTTGAGTGATTTCTAGGTGCCCCCCCTGTGCAGAGTATGGATGGTAACTGAACAAGACAGATGAGGTGTTTTCTCTCTCAGAAATGGTCAAATTCTCCAGGGAGAAAGCACGAGGTAAACAAAATAAATGAATGATTTTGGCCAGGCGCTATGAAAATAGTCAAATGGGGTCCTCACATAGAAGTGCCCGGGGAGCGGCCCTCAGCAGGGAGGCAGAGGAAGCCTCTTGGCAGCGAGGGCACTGTCTGGTTTTCAAGACAAGCCAGAACTGGAAACGTTACATGAAATCTCTAGGGTTTTTGTTTGTTTAATTATTGTGATTTGGCTGTAAGTTGACAGAGCAAATTCACTTTCCACACAGCAGTTCACACACATTTTGTTCCTGACATTGACTGCAGTCCCCACAATGTAAGAGCTCTCTTCCCACTTCTTCCCTGTCCCTATGTCCTTCTTTCCCAAACATCCCCTGCCCCCCGCTGTCTCCCTGTGCAAACACTGCCCTTCTGTTCTCCACAACTGATCACTCCAAAGTGTGTCTACCTGCTGGAAATGGTCACCCCATATGCCTGTGTGTTGTTTGGCTGAGATCTCCAATCGTTAAGTGTTGGCTGATTTGTTTTGTTTTTCTAAGAAACATCCTGCATGCCCAACAAAGCATGGGTGCTAGCTGATCCTCAGGCCTTGTTCCACTGCCAAATGCTCTGTTGTCTTGGGTCTCTTGTCATACACCAGCTGGAGCACTTCCTTCTGTGGTGGCTGTGATGGTGGTAGACACCTGTATCATGAGAAAGGGCTTAAGCCAAGGCTTCTGGGAGGACAGAGAGGAGGGCCCCCCTTCCACTGGGCCCAGAAGGATGGGTGGCAGGAATAGCATGAACAAGCCCAAGGCAGCAGAAGATAAGGTTGGGAAGGTGATGGAGCCAAATTGTGGAGGATCTTCATACCAGACACAGATGTTTTGTGGCACATAGGGAGGGAATTGCTGAAGGTTTTTGACTGTGGAGAATGGCATTTAAGAAAATTCAGCTGTGGTGGTGAGCAAGGAAGATTGGAGGCAGAGAGACCCATTAGGTGGGAACTGCAGCCATGCTGGTGTGGGGTGGTGAGGAAGGCCCCACCGTGGTAGAAGGGGTGCACAGGACGCTGCCATTGTGCAAGACACACATGAAAGGACATGAGCCCAGAGAAGGCCTAGCCCTGGAGGCAGAGCAGAGGAGATCTCGCAAGGCTTTGGAAGCCAGCAGGAAGAGCTGGTTTGGGGAGATGATGAAAATTCCTGTTTCAAATAGGCTGAACTTCAGGTGCTTGGGGGTAGGGGTCATCCAGTAGGAAACGGGAAATGGTCAGAACCGGGGGTGGAGGTTGAGGAGTAGTCACTGTAGCTAAGTTGGGGGAGAAGTGAGAGATTGAACCAAGTCAGCTGGAGAGTGTCTCTACCAAGCGGCCGGGAGCTTTTCAAGCAGGGCTTAGTGGACGAAGGAGACAGTGCTGCAGAGGACAGCGAAGATGACAAGGCCTTGGAAAGAGCCGGGCGATGTGGCAGTTAGCAGGTTGACTTCTGACGGAGCAGTCAGGTGAAGGGAGTCCAAGGCCAGCTCAGCCAGGAAGGAGTCAGAAATGAGTAAGTGATGGGCAAGAAGAGGCAGCCATTCTCTTTGGAGAAGGTTGAAGAATGTTTCGACAAGCTCAGCTCTGCTTTCTGTCTGGATGTATTTGCCTGTTCTGGGTGGTTCATGTAAATAGAATCACACAGTACCTGGCCTTTCGAGACAGGCTTCTTTCACGCAGCATGGCTTCTGAGGTTCATTTGTGTTGTAGTCCAGTATCCCACTATGTGGATAGACCACACTCTGTTTATCGGTTCATCAACTGATGGACATTTGTGTGGTTTCCACTCTCTGGCTGCTATGTATGAAGCTGCCCGGACCATGCGTGTGCAAGTTTTTGTGTGGACACGTGTTTTCATTTGTTTTGAGTATGTCCTCTGTGTTTTTCTGTATTTTTATTTTTCTGTATTTCTGAGGGTGTATAATGCTCCCACTTACTCATTTGCTTGTTCTACGTTTTCGTAACTAATTCAGCCCTGAAGCTTGTGACCGCTTGATATGAAAAGTTCACTCCCTGTTGCGCCCTTGCTGCCATCTGTCCTGGAGCCCTCCCTCTTTTTGCCACATGTGATAGTTGCCATCTAGGTCTGGGATTCCCCTTAACCATCATCCGGGGGGATCCCCGGGCACCTCGTCAGCGTTGAAGGGCGCTCCCTTTTCCTTGCTTTCTTTACACCCTTGTTGATGGGACAGCCCCCTGGTAGCTCCGAGAAAGACCAAAACCAAACTCACTGCCATCCAGTCCATTCTGAATTCACAGCAACCCCCATTGGGTTTCCAGGGCCGTAAATCTTTATGGAAGCACATTGCCCCATCTTTCTTCTGCAGAGCAGTTCTTGTGTTTGCACCACTGACCTTTTGGTTAGCAGCCAAGTGCCTTAACCACTACGCTACCAGAGATCCTTGGGCAAGAGTCCAGTGGAGGTGATTTTTTTGAGGCCTGGCCTGTTTGAAAATGTCTTCTCTAACCTCACTCCAGTTTGATAGTCTGCCTAAGTTTAGGGTCGGACGTGATTTTATATCAGAATTTTGAAAGCATTGCCTGATTATCTTGTAGCTTCTATTCGTTGAGAAATCCAGAATCATTGTGAGGCCTGACCCTTGGTGTTCTGAATTCTGTGGTGATGTGAGCAGGCTGGGCTGTCATTTCCTGTCCCCACTTGGGGAGGCTCTAGAGGCTGACTGAACCTGATCTCCCGCTGGGAGCCCCACCCTGCACCCCCACCCGCAGAGGCACTGCCAGGGCCAGAGCCACCTGTGTGTGGCCCAGCAGACGGGTTCATCCGTGGTCTGCTACATCGTCCCTGCTTGTCTGTGCCTTTCCCGTCTCCAGACTTAGGGGGATAGTTTTCATGTGCCCTCCGCATTTCGTTTGTCTTTGTGAATCTATGCGGTTAGAAACAGTCTTTCCTGCAATTTGTAATGGGGTTTCAGAAGGAAGCACAGTTGGCCACGTAGAGTCACTGCCCCACGTATGACTTAGTGTTACTGCCTTAACTTTAGCACGTTCTGAGCAGTCATGTTGCTGAAACTTCCAGATTGATGCTTTGGTGGTGGAACCTTCTAACAGACGTTCAGATGGATCAGTAACTGCTAAGACTGTCAAAGCTCTTACCAGCGGAGGTCAGCCTGTATGCCCCAGTGATAGTTGCTGTGGGTGTCCCCAGGGCAGAGGACCCTGACAGGGCCTGGCACAGAACAGGTATCTCACTCCTGGGTGGCACAAGGTTAAGTGGTCCACGTCCAGCTGAAAGGTTGGGGGTTCAGATCCACCAGAGGTCCCTCAGAAGACAGGCCCCACGATCTGCTTCCGAAAGTTCACAGCCCTGAAAATGCCTTGTCCTTGTCACCCGTGGGGCAGCTCTGCCCTGCACACCTGGGGTGCTCGCAGCTGGGATCTAACAGCAACGAAAAAGGTCTGTCTCCCTTCACTTCAAGTCCAGGCTGTTGGGTGGGGCCCCAGCCTGAGTGACAAGTCACCCAGAAGGTTGGGTGGCAGGCCCATGGGGGGGGTGCGATGGGAAGGGTGTGGTCCGCACACGGCTGGGAGCAGAGGTGAGGAGAAGGTGGAAACTGGGGAATGACTCGCAGCCTCTCCAGTGAGTCACAGTTGAGATGGAACCCAGCCTACTGTCGCCGTTTTCGTACCTTTTTAAAGACAGCTTTGCTTTGGCACTTCTCGGTACTCCTCAGTCTCTAACGTTTGAGCTGAAAGAGCTGTTACTGCCATAGTGTTTACTTTCCACCGTTTTAGCTCCAGCTTTTACCCAGCCCGTCCATGTTTTCTGGGGTTGTCTGGACCACCAAGTACGAGCTCCCTTTGGTGTCTTCTCTTCCTCCGGCCGCGCCCTTGACAAACATCCCCTTCGTTCAGGCTCAGGCCCTGCACACGGCTCGTGTCCCTGCACACGGCCTGCCTCTCTGAACAGGCTTCTCAGCAGTCCTCACGCTCAGCCTCGGCGCGTCAAGAAAGCCTGTTTTTGCCTCGTACTCACCAGGTTTTCTGCCTTCAATCTCAATGAAAAAGAAGGCTCTTGAGCAAATTGATTCATAGCACTTTGTGAATGTCCCATCCTTCCTGTTCTGCTGGCCTCTTGTCTGAACTCTACTGCGGGGCATATACTTAACGCCCCTGTCTCGGCCCCTCTGTGGTGCAGTGAGGCAGCTTTTGTAACAGTCACGTGACCCAGCCTAACCCTCTGAACAGGCAGACGCTCGTGTACTCACAGTCCTGTCTCGGGACGTTTGAGCCTTTGCAGGCTTCCCGTAAGGGCAGTCCTGGTGCTCTGCTCACTTACACAAAAGTCACTTTGGAGTGAATTCATTGGTGTGTGTTTCCCAAAGAGGAGTCACAGTCCCTACCCACCGCCAGCGGGGAGCCCGGCACCTTTAACTCTTTCTAGCGTGACACATGACTGTGGGGGTTGGGAGCTACAACTTGGGATGTTGTTTTTTTTTCGAATGATGCAAAATACAAAATTAAAAGGGAAAAAAGCAAGCTTATTGCTATTGAGTCGATTCCGACTCACAGCGCCCCTAGAGGACGGAGTAGAACTGCCCGATAGGATTTCCAGGGAGCTCTGGTGGCATAGTGCCTAAGGCACTTGACTGCTAACCAGAAGGCTGGCGGTTCAAACCCACCAGCCACTCCTCGGAAGGAAGATAGGGCAATCTACTTCCGTAGCGATACTGCCTCGGAAACCCAAGGAGGGGTCGCTATGAGTCGGGTCCAACTCAACGGCAAATAACAATCTTTACAGAGGAGCCCTGGTGGCACAGTGCCTAAGGCATTTGACTGCTAGCCAGAAGGTTGGTGGTTCAAACCCACCAGCTGCTCCAAGGAAGGAAGACTGGGCAGTCTGCTTCCATAAAGATTTACTGTCTCGGAAACCCAGTGGGAGTCTCTGGGAGTTGGAAATGACTCGGTGGCAGTGACTCTTTACGGAAGCAGATGACCTCTTCTTTCTTCCGAGGAGTGGCTGGTGGGTTCGAACCACTGACCACTTTATTACATGCTGAGCTTTTAACTACTGCACTACCAGAGCTTCTGTCCCGTGAAAGGGCTTGTACCCCACCCTGGCCAGTGTCTCCCTGGGTCCCACCACCCCCATCTGCTCACAAGTAATTAATGATTAGTGTCTTCCACCTCCTCAAAACTTACGAACATGCAAGCCAATAACAAATACGGGTTTTAATTTTTGCACAAAAGGGTAGCAGTCCATAAACCCAGTTCTTCTGAGCCTTGCCCCTCCCCCCCCAGTCTGTGTTAGAACTCTTTCTGGTCTTTTTCACTTCTGTGGGGGTTTTCATGGGATGGATGTCCTGTCACATAATTATGCAGTCCCTTGTTGATGGACATTTGAGGGTGCTTCTAGTCTTTTCTGTTAAAAAAACAACAGTGCTGCATTGAATGGCTTTGTCAGGTTAGCATTGCGCACCTGTGTGGGCGTGGCTGCAGGTGCAGCGTGGACAGCAGGGTCAGCATGGGGATGGTGACGTCACAGACGCTGCAGGGTTCCCGTCTCACCGAAGGAGGAAGGGGCAGGCAGAAGGCTGTCTTCTGGGTGCGTAGCCAGCTTTGACGCCTCCTGCCTTCCTGCTGTCAGTAGCGGGCAGAAGGTTTCCTACCCCCACCCTGTCCCCCACCCCCGCAATGTGTTGGGACGGGCCTGTTTCCTGGGGGGGAGGCACAGCTTTGCCGGCAGAGCCCAGTCTGATCCTCCGTCGGATCTGTTGGCCTGCTCTCTCCACTTTAGAACTGGCTCGTTAAGGTACCAAAAAAAAAAAACGAAGACCAAACCTGCTGCCGATGAGTCGCCTTGTGTGTCAGAGTAGAGCTGGAGGGTTTTCATCGGCTGTCATCTTACAGAAACAAACCACCAGCCTCTCTTCCACGGCCCTGCGGGGTGATTCGAACTGCCAGCTGTCAGTTATTAGCAGTTGAGTGCAAACCATCTGTGCCACCGGGACCATCGTTTAAATTTAAGGTCCCGACCAAAACCAAACTCACTGCTGCGGAGTCGCACCCGACTCATAGCGACCCCTCCTTGCGTTTCCAAGGCAGTATCCCCACGGAAGTAGATTGCCCAACCTTCCTTCCAAGGAGTGGCTGGTGGGTTTGAACGGCCAGCCTTCTGGTTAGCAGCCAGATGCCCTAGGCCGTACACCACCAGAGAGGCACTAGCATTGTTCCGCTGTCAGAATGGAAGAGGAACTACAAGTTGACTTGTGAAGCAGACACAAAAGGGTCTTTTATCAGTGTACAGTTTTTTAATGTTTATTTTTCCCTTTGGAGAGGTGTGGTGGGTGTGGTGGGCAGGGCACAGAGGTCCCTGTAGAACATTCAGTTTCCACTGTTGCAAGGCTCAGTTGAACTTGGTTGACAGGATGGAATTATGTAAAGCATGGTAGGACCCCAGAGCCTGGGCCTCAGACCTAAGGCTCCCTTGGGAACTGGTTTAGAGACTAATCCTGGACCATTGACTGCTCTTCCCTGCTTCTCTCAGCCCTTTGGAATTGCTAATGACTGTGTCCCTTCCAGTCTGGCTCCTGCTGTGGCCCGGGAGTGGGTCTGCTGGGTTCTGGGCCTGGTGGAGGTCAGTGATGAAATGCTGAGGGTGCTGAAGGAAACCCGTTTCCTCCCAGGGGCTGCTGGGCCCCTGAGGCCTCACACCTCGCAAGGCTTCTTCTCAGACCTTGACGTCTCCTGACAGTGAGTGCCGGACGCCGGAGGCTTGGTTTTCATCCTTCGTGTTCAGTTGAAGGCCCTGAGACACAGGAAAATGATTCGCTCAAGGTGTCGCCCGTCGGCCGGGCTCAGGAGATGAGCATGGGCCTCTGAGAGGGGACCCCACACTCTTCTCTGTGGGGAAGAGGGGGCTGGCCTGACTGAGGAAGCCTGTGTGGGGGCCCTGTTCTGGTCAGAAGTTGGTTTTCCTTGAATGAGTGTTCACTGTGTTCACAGCACAGGGCTAGACTTGGGGGGGGTTAGGGGCAGGTTAGAGATGACGGGGCTGTCCTTGCTGTCAGAGATCTAACATGGAAACAGCCAGGCAGAATACCGAGCACAGTGCGGTCGGGGCCCTAACTGAGGAACGAGCTCCAGGCTGGTGGAGCTCTGAGGAAGGGAAGGCTTGGCCTGGACGTGGGCATTTGGATTGTGAAGGGTGAGCGGGATTTCAGTAATAAAGGAAGGGGGAGTGTTTCATTTTAATAAAATGGGACCAAACTTGGGGTTCATCTGGCACATTGTGGGAACATGTAGAAACGGTGTGGTGGCATCAGAGGTCCTCTGACTTCAGGAGGACAGAGGAGAATCAAGGCGGGTCACTGGCCAGGGCCAGTTCCTGTGAGGCAGAGCTCTGACCTGCCTCTTCCCCAAGCTCTTTACCAGTTCCGACACCAGCCATCCCTCCCACGTTACACTCTACTTCTCTGCTGAATTCCATAATTCATTGCAGTGACCACACAGAGCTCACAGACCATACTCACAGTTGTGCAGTGTATCAGGGAAGTAACAGATTACTGTTCAGAATCAGGAACGACTCAGGATACAGTTCTTGGGTCAGGACAGCCCCGTAGCTGTGCCCACAGGCAGCCCTCTCCTCAGCCCATGGGCCCCTTGGCCCAGCCTCTGCCCTACTCGGGCGAGTACTCTAAAGCCCTTAAACTGCCAGTAAGTGCCTAGAGGCCCCCCCACTCTGTCAGGAAGCCTCTTGGCTGAAGGCGTCCAGCTCTCTCTATCGGTGGGTCAGGAAGCCCACCGTACCATCTTGGGCCCGTCGCCTGGTTCTGCTGCCACAGTTTTATGCCACTGCTTCTCTCCATCTCACACCAGGTCTTTCTGTTTTCTGGGTCTAGGAGATTCTCAGCACAAGGACCCTGGGTCCAAAGGACCTGTTCTGTTCTTGGCTCTTCCTGATGGAAATGAGATCTCCTTTCTCCCCTGGGATGGCTCATTCTAAGCCTAGTGGGATGACGAAACTAACCAGTCCCCTCACTAGAGTTCCGTATACCTTATTTGTATGGTCCCCCTACAGCGTTCCGTGTATCTTACTTGTCTTATTAGCAAGCTTGGTGGGCCACTGGTAACTGATTTACATAGTCCCATCCGGTCGTTTTGTGGGAGCCACAAGACCATGAAAGGCCATGTAAGAGCAATCCATGGCGCTGCATGTGATTCAGTGTGACCAGAGTGCGGGGTGGGACAGAGGTTCTCAAGCTTGAGTGTGCCTGAGAACCCCACAAGGACATACCTAGAGATCTGAATTTGGGAAGTTGGGTGATGTCTGGGAGGAGTACCTAACTAGTGGAGGAGGCTGATCAGGGAAGTAGCTGGTGGTAAGCTGAGGCCTTTGGGACAAAGGAATGAAGGAGAAAGGAGCGAGCTTCCAGGCTGAGTGAACAGCCTGTTCTGAAGACCTTGACCTCCACAGTCCTCTGATGCTCAGGTCATTACACTCTAGATAAGTTATCTTTCTATTATCAAGAGTGTTATCTTTCTCCATAGAACTCTTGGGACTGGGTTACTGGGTCAGAAGGCTTGGGACTGTAGTCTGAGGGACAGCTTAGTCAGTTCATGACATAGTTCACAAAGATAACATTCTTCATCCTAGTTTGGTGAGTAGCATCTGGGGTCCGTAAATCTTGCCAGCGGCATCTAAGATATAACTGTTGGCCTCCACAGAGCAGAAGGGAATGAAGGAAATCAAAGGTTCAAACAAGAAACTAGTCCACACGACTAACAGCCCACAGGAGCCATAACCACTTCTAACCAGAGACCAGAACCAGATGGTGCCTGGCTAACACCACCAACCAATTTGACCAGGGACACAACAGAAGGTCCCAGATAGAATGGGAGAAAACTGTAGAGCAAACCTCAAATTCCTAAAAAAGTCCAAACCTACTAGAGTGATATAGAGGAACCCCCAAGACTATCATTAAGATCCCCTTGAATTTGGGATTGGAGCTACTCCTGCAGGTCACCTTTCAGCCAAACAGTAGACTGCCTTATAAATAACTAGTATCACCCGTGAATACTGTGCTCCCTTAAGCAATGAACGGCCTGAGCCCAAATGGTCAACATTTACCCAAAAGCAATGATGAGAAGGCAAGGAGGGGAAGGGAAGCTAGATCAACGGAAACAGGACAAACAGAATAGCAATGACGAGAATGCTGACATGAAAATTGTAACCAACGGCATGGAATAACTCGTATTAAAATTGTTAAAGGGGAACCTAATTTGTTGTGTGAACGTTCACCTGAAACACAGTAAAGGATTACTATGACAGAAGGGCCAGCTTTCTCACAGTCTTCCTTGGACCCGGCCCTGCTTCAGGAGGTTCCCTGTCGGTCAGGAGTTTTGGTGGTGAGCAGCAGAACCGCCCCAGGCCGGTTTGAACCCAAACCAAGTTTATGGGAAGGGTTGCCCACTGACTGGCCAGAAAAGCTGGAGTGGGACATAGAGGAGGGGCCAGAACCCAGGAAGGCTCAGCAGGGCAGACGCCGCTGGGGGTGAGCAGGGAGCGGCCTGGTTAGGACCTCGCCATGTGCCGGGCTCATCTCTGACTGCCCCTGCTTTGCTCTATCAGCCCCTCCAGAGTCCCGTCCTGAGCCGACTGTCAGGAGACTGCCTCCCGGGGGGCTTCTCCAAAAGGAAGATCAGGCTGCTGCTGGGGGATGGGGGGTGGGGTGTCAGATGATGGACAGCAAACGTCCACTGTGCTTTCTGTCCCGCTTCTTGCCCCCGAAATGCAAGCCTCACCCCTGCGCGTGGCCCTCGGCCTCCGCTCTGCTCCCAGCCCTCCACTCACCGCTGGCATGACACTGCTGGGGCCGGCGCGCCCTGCCCGCTCTCTGACTCAGAGGAACCCTTTCGTCCTTGTAGGCTCCGCTCTGACTGTCGCCCGGGACTGGCACTTGTCTGTTGTTGCCCTCGCCACTGTGGTTGGCAGTGGGTGGTGTCTCCACCTTTTCTGTGAGATTGGGGGCAGGAAGGAGCTCTGTGCTGGATCCCCCAAGGTGCTTCCAGGCTCCCCCAGCTCCCGGCACAGAGCACACAGCATGTGCAAGTGTGGCGTGCCCCTTGGGGACACAGAATAGCCATCCGCTGGGCTTTTCCCTTAGTCTCAGGGAGATTTAGGGGATGGTACCAGGGAGCTCTGGTAGCATAGTGCCTAAGGCACTTGACTGCTAACCAGAAGGCTGGCGGTTCAAACCCACCAGTCACTCCTCGGAAAGGAAGGTTGGGCAATCTACTTCCGTAGTGATACTGCCTCGGAAACCCAAGGAGGGGTCGCTAGGAGTCGCAGCCGACTCATGGCAAATAACAACAACAACAACAACAACCAGGCACAAGGAGAGCACGGGGGGGGGGGGGGCTGGAGCGCTTAGGAACTGGAAGAGGGTGAGAGCCCCTGCTGGGTAGACTCGCCCCAGGAGGAAGGCAGTTGGGGTGAAGTGGCTGGTACCTGCCCACCTGTCATGAAACGGGACACCCACCTCCTGAAGAAGAGGACTGAATAGGATCAAGCCCCTGGAGTCTTGCTCAACCTTCCATCTCCCGTTTCAGGCCAGCAGCAGAGAGGACAGTGTGGTGCGATGCGGGGGAGGGAGTAGAGAGCTGGGAAGTGCACGCGAGACATGGGCTGTTCACGCCACGCACTCATGACCGAGGCCGTCAGAGAGCCTGTGCCAGCCTCTGTTTGGTGCTAGTCCTTGGGTGATGGTGCCATAGGTGCCTGTGGTGGCTGTGAGCTCAGCTCAGGAGCCACACAGCTTTAATCCTAGCTCCTCCTCCACCGCACTGGGTGACCTTGACAGTTCCTTAACCTCTCTGTTCCCCATTTCCTTATCTGTAGAATGGAGATGATAATGGCTCTCTGAGTCAATGTGTGGTGGAGATGAAACTAGGAAGTCCCTGTAAAGTGCCGAACACACTTACAGAGGCCCATGAAGGTGAACAGGAACAGTATACGGCTTCTGCAGTGACTGCTGCTGTTAACTGGCTTGGCCTTTTCCTCTTAATTGTTGGTCTCAGAGTCCAGGCTTCGCCTCTCAAAGTGAACATTTCAAGGCAGTAAGTGGGAGCTCTGGTAGCACAGTGGCTAAAGCACTTGACTGCTAACCAGAAGGCTGGCGGTTCAAACCCACCAGCCACTCCTCGGAAGGAAGGTTGGGCAATCCTACTTCCGTAGCGATACTGCCTCAGAAACCCAAGGAGGGGTCGCTATGAGTCGGGGCGGACTCGACGGCACATAACAACAACAACAACAACAAGTGGGATAAAGTGGACAGCCTTTCAATGTGGGCGCCAAGGAGCTGATGCCTCTAATTTGGGGTTAGGTTAGGATTGAGGGCCTGGTTCCCTGGCTGGGCGGAGGGCAGGCCCCTTGCTTGGGTGGGGACCCTGATGCCGAAGGCAGGGCAGCTGCAGTGAGGGACCTGAGAGGAGGCACCCGGCTTCTGCAGCAGGGTGGCTGTGAAGAGGCACAGTGCTCAGAAGGGGGGGAGGGAGGCGCCCGCCTCCTCTGACACACCCGAGCCTGGAGCAAGTCCCCGCCTTGTTTCTTGTGTAACTGGCCCACCACCAGGCCCACTTTCCAAGGGCTTGACAGGATTAATTTACCAGAGGACACTCGGGCCACCTGCCTCACAGAGCAGCCTGAAGGTTCTGTAACAGCAGGTGAGAAAGTGCCGCCAAGAGGGGGAGCGTGCCCACCGAGGGATCTTCCAGTAAGCAGCCATGTTTAAATTTGACATATAATTAAGCACTGACACACAGACGCGAGGTAAATCGCTATCAAAAACCAAAACCGGATAGCTTTTTCAGCAACTGAATTCCAGCAGGTTGTTCTCGTAACATGCTCCCCTGTGTATCCTGACACTTAGCATCCCGTGGAGCAGCTCTCCCCAGCACATGAACCTCTTGAGGAAGGTTTTTTGTTTTTTTTTCCTGTCTCGTGGTAGGATCTCAGCTCATGGTTATTGAACACATGTCAAAAGGGATGTGTCTTTATTGATACTCAGTTTTAAAACTTAGACTTTTAGAGAGGAGCATCTTGTCAAGACAGAAATTGCATTTGGGGAATAATTTCATCATTTGGGTAGAAAGGTGTACTCGTAAGTTACAGCCAGGCAAAACTACTACTCCTCGTTTCCCTGGGGAGCCATTTACCCCACGGGCGTGCTAACCTGAGGCTGAGCTGCCTTGGCGTGGGGTTAATATCCCAGGGAATGCAGTGACTACCCAGAGCCCCCTCCTGCCACACAGAGGAGGATTTTTGGGTTTTTTTTCAGTGTCACTGTTAAGCCTTGCATCTGTCTCCCAGCTTGTGATGGGTGTGATGTAAAATCCAAGGAATGTTGTTTTATGGGGGTGGAGTGGTGTTGTACCTAGAAAGGAGACAGGGCCCCTAAATGCGGCTCCAAATTCAAATCCTAGCTTAGCCACTTTGCAGTTATGCAGGGGCCTCGGCACGTTATTCAACATCCTTGCCCCTTGGCACGTCCTTGCCCCTCCGCACGCCGTGGTGAGTAGAATGCTAGACTGAGCTCAGGCCATTGTCATTACATTGTCTTCAGAAGATCAGTTTGAGTGGATTTCATCTCAGTCCTTATCACCTTCTGTGTGTTTCATTTTAAATAAAATATAAATATGGTTTTTTAATCAGAAAATTAGTTTGTTTATTAGTTTTCTCACTTGGTTTCTGCTTTTCAACATCAACAGTGGACCACTGGCTTTTATCCAAAGGTTAACCTGAGTTCTAACCTGGCGATTTTCTCCTTTTCAGATTTCAAGTTAATGTTTAAAGGAAACAAACTGAAAGAAGCTTTCTTACGTACGGACACTTCCAGATATTGACATATGGCCGTCAGGGTTTGGACTAGTCCGTATTTAGAAGTGAGGAAACCGAGTCCCAGGGACAGTGCTCAGTTTTCCAGAGCTAGCCCAGCGGCTGCATGACGGGGTTCGCACCCTGGTCTCGCCGATTCCGAAGCCGGTTCTTCATCCAGTTCTCTTTGGATTTAAACTTGGAAATCTCCCACTGTGTTTGGTCTTGCACTTAGTTCTTGGCTTATCTTTTTTTTTTTTTTTTTTGATAGTTAAAATTGTCTTGATTTGATTTTGGTGAAAATGTACACCACAAAACACGTACCATTCATTGTCATGGTTGTGTTCTTCACGCTGTCCTTACTGTCTCTTCCCATGCAGTAGTACCACATCTGACGTGGACGCACAACCCTCCTAAAGTCTCTCCTGTGCTTTAGTTACTGTTGTCAGTGTGATCTCAGATAGACCAAGATTCATCTGTTGATTCCTTGATAGAAACATGCGTTCATTACTGGTGGGTGGGCACCATCCAGTCCTTCTGGTCTCATGGCAGAGGAGGAGGGAGGAGTTCACGGCGATGGTTAGACCTGCAGTCCAGTTCCATCTCTGCTCCCAGGTCTCCTCCTCCCTCTGCTGCTCCAGGTGAGTAGAGACCCAATGTTGCATCCTGGATGGCCGCTCACAGGCTTTTAAGACCCCAGCCACTCCTCACCAAATGAGGCCACACCACCACCCCTGTCATCTAGTTGATTCAGACTCATGCCAACCCTACAGGACAGAGTAGCACTGCCCCATGGGGTTTCCAAGGCTGTCAGTCTTTACGGAAGCAGACTGCCTCATCTTTCTCCCCCAGAGCGGCTGGTGGCTTCTGACGGTTGAGCTTTGTGTTAGCGGCCGGAATGCTTTAGCCTCCACCACGAGAGCAGAAGTCCTGCAAACAGTACTAGGCCAATTGACCGCACAGTCCTATGAAGCCATGACCTAGAACTTAGAACAACCAACCAATTCGTGAGGTGTTTGGGCGTCCCTAAGCAGTATCAGCAACTGCAGCCTCGTTTTGGTCATTGCTGCTACCGTTGTTATAAAATGATATAAAACCCAGTATTTGTCATTTTGCTCTTTCTGTGGTGTACCACAGAAAATGCGACAGAAGGTCGCATTTTGGGAATAATTTCATCATTTGGGTAGAAAGGTGTACTTGTAAGTTACAGCCAGGCAAAATTACTTCTCCTCGTTTCCCTGGTGAGCCACTTACCCCACGGGCGTGCTAACCTGAGGCTGAGCTTCCGTTAGTGTGGGGCTTAATATTCCAGGGAATGCACTAAGGGTGCCGCCGTTACCCTTAATAGATGTCAGTGTTCCCCTCCCCACCAACATAAGCCCCCTACTACCCAGAGAGTGATCCCCGCTCTCCCTCCCTGCCCCTGTCCCAGGTATCCACTGATAGCCTTTGGTCTCTCTGTTCTAGTCATTCAGTTTTGTCCTATTGTGATTGGCTCATCTCATGCAGCGTAATGTCGTCAGGGTCAGGGTCCATCCATGTTGTAGCATGGCTTTGCTTTTGGATACTCTGCTTTTCTCCTTTGATGCAACTTTCCACCCCTTCCTTCACACAGTCCCCAGGGGGTGGCCTGTTTCCCAGTTGGATCAATTTTTAGGACTCCTTTGTAATCAAGAAAAAAGAGTTCTGGTGGTATAGTGGATAAGGCAGTTTGGCTGCTTACCAGAAGGTCAGCAGTTCAAACCCATCATCCGTTCTGCGGAAAGAAGATAGGGTGATCTACTTGCATAAAGATTTACAGCCTCAGAAACCCAGTGCGGGCTTCTGTGAGTCGGAATTGGCTCCATGGTAGAGAGTTTGGTTTTGGTTTTATATAATCTGAACTTTCCTCTAAGCTGTTTTCAGAACGTTCTCTTTGTCAGCCTCTGCGTTTTTGTTTCAGCCAACCGATGATCCCAAGTCAGAATCGAGCTCGTCAGTTTTTTCTCAGAGTGATTCTTGCTCAGAATCCACGATGTCCGGTGGCTCTGGGCAGGGCAGCAGCCACCCTGTGCAGCCGGAGCGGGCACCCGCGCGGCTGGAGGGCGCTCGCTGGCTGTGGGATTTCCTCTTGGCGCCTGACTGCCTCCCCGGCCTCAGGCCTCCCCAGTCACCGTCCTTTCCAGCAGCCCCCATGCAGCTAACTTTTTCAAAAGTTAGAAACATACTCTTCTACTCATGTGCCATGCACATACACCATCCAGATCCAAGATGATTTGTCATTGTCAATGAGGAAACCCGCAAGATGGCAAAGCTAGCTCAAGGGAGACTGTGAGAAACACAGGAGAGAAAGCAATGCAGGAAGAAACCACAAAGTTAGATACGAAGCTGGTCAGCGCCCTGGAGCAGTAAAACCCAAGCCTTCCAGGTGTTCTATTCTTCCAGACAGATCGTGGGCAACTTCTCCATTGCCTGCGAGTTACCGTCTACCTTGGTAGACGCTGGGGTCTCATCAGTGAGCAGAAAGTCAAGCAGTTAATTTCCTCAGAGCAGGCAGGTGACAGATTTCAAGATCTCACTTGAAATCACAGATTCCAAGATCTCACTCTCTCTTCTAAGTTTCCAATTGGATCGTTTTTTAAACCAGGTAAATCACATATGAGTTAAAGAACTAAAGAACGGCTGGATCTGAGCAGCGTTTACACAGAGGGCAGACAGGAAGGCATGATAGGAAGGGCACAGGGAAAAGGTGGTCACAGGGAGGGGAGGGGAGGGGAGCTGTTTATGGTTGGGGTTGTTTATAGTTGTGGGAAGTTTTGAAGGTCGGGTTTCAGAAGTTTGCTTTGAATTGAAAGGCTGACAGACCAACATGGTGCTCCCAGAAGGCAGCTGTCACGAGTAGGGGCTGCAATGGAAATCAGGGCAGGGCATGGACACAGAGCCAAGAGATCAGTCTGTGATCGTCCACAGGGAAGAAGACTCGGCCGAAACACACAGTGACTTAGAGCAGAGCAGAGGACGAGCCCTGGAAGGGGGCGCTGAGGTCACTCCTGGTTGAAGCCCTGGGCGTTGGCTCAGGTCCTGGGGCAGGTGGGGCTCTGTGGCCGAGCGTGCTGCTCTGATCGTGGGGGTGGGGAGAGCCAGAGAGCAGGGTGGACACCACTGAGGGTGATCTTTACTCCTACTTTTTAAATATTTTGTTGTACTCTTTAATATTTGATACATACAGAGGAAGATAGGATATAACACATTAGCGTATGTCATGCAACACATTTTTTGGGAACCCCCCCACCTCCCTACCCAATTTCCCTTTATGGTTTTGTTGCCAGTAAAAAGAGTTCACTCTCATCTCCTGTTTCAAACATAGGAGGCCTAAGTCACCCGTACACTGCCGGGTGTCCCTCAGCCCCTCCTCCAACCTCCCTGTCCCAGGAAGGTGACCCCGACGCCCCTTGAGGCACATGGGCCTGTGCTCTGAGCTTCTTACAAACGAGTGAATGAGTGTGCCCTGGTCTTTGAGCGGAGTGGTTTCAGACACCACTCATCACTGTGTTCCTGCCTCGTTCCTGCGTCTCACGGCTTCTACATTCAAGGGTATGGTTGACAGAGCCAGGCTCCTTCACTCCTCTAGGTGACTGGGATGTTTGGGGTCTGCAGAAAGCACTGACAACCACAGATGACAAAATGGAAAGCTGTCGGTCGCACAGTTGACCCTCAAGTTTCAGACTGGCCTATGTTTTATATATATATATGTATATATATATATATATATATATATATATATATATATATATATATATATATATAATTATTAGAAGAAACCTCCCGGGAGAGGGGGGTAGAAGCACCGGCCTGAGGCAGTGGTGCGTGCCCAAGAAGGCTTCTTTGTGGGAACTGGACCCTGCGTTGACCTCCCCCGCCCCACGGTTTCCATGTGGGCCGGCTTACGCCCAGCTGCCCTTCAATGAGATGGACTGACAAAGTGGCTGCAACAACGGGCTGAGGTGTAGTGAGGATCGTGAGCGTGGTGTGGGACCAGGCACTGTTTCATTCTGTTGTGTGTGATCGCTGGGAGTCAGAACCGACTCAACGGCCCCTAAGCACATCCCTGATATCCACCTATAATCTTGGGGATAAAGACTTTTTAAACATAACTCAGAAGCCGCGTAGGTTCACTGCACCATACTGAAAGGTTTGTACCGCCAGGTCTGCTGTAGCACACGCATCCTACAGGTCACCGCGCTATGCGGAACCATGCAGGAGAAGCCCAGGGGTTCTCAGGAAGATGGGGTTAAGGTCACAACTGTCAAAAGTCTGCTGGTGTGGCAACAATAACAACAAAAGATGGGAGAAAATAAAAAGACTTATTTTTCAAAACCAATAGGAACCTAATAAAAAAACCCAGCACAGTTGTATAAATTTTGAGCGATTGAGAAATATGTAAATACCACAATAAACATGGCACTTTGCCTTGAAAAAAGCTTCAGGTTTGCCTGCAAGATGGCGAAGGTTGCAGCTGTGCGTCATTGTGACATGAAGGAAAGAGGGTTGTCTGAAGTTGAATGGGAAGTTGTTCCCCAGATGTGTTGGGTGGGTTCATAGCGTGGCCGTTACCTGACGAGCCGAGTGGCGTTTGAGGTGGGTTTTCATCTCAGCTGGGTATAGTTTTCTCCATTTTCTAGTGTTTCTCTTAAACGCACTGCCATGGAGTCAGTGCCAACTCACAGCGCCCCTAGAGGGCAGAGTGGAACTGCACCACAGGGTTTCCAAGGCTGTAATCTTTACCCGAGGCAAAGCCCAAACCAAACCCACTGCGATGGAGTGGATTCTGACTCACGGCGCCCCTACAGGACAGAGTGGAACTGCCCACAGGGTTTCCAAGGCTGTAATCTTTATGGATGCAGACTGCTATGTCTTTCTCCAGCAGAGAGGCTGGTGGGTTCAAACTGCCAACCTTCCAGTTAGCAGCCAAGCACTTAACCACTGTGCCACCATACAGAATTCATGTTATGCTCAAATTGTTCTCTAACATATCCTTCATCCTGGAACAAATTCACATTTTCAAAACAAGAGTTCAAGGAAAACTCAAAAGCACCATGAATAATACATGCTAGCTGATACTGAGTGCTGGGCACCATGCTGTAGACTCGACATGAAATGTCTCTCGACAACCTCATGAGAGAAGTACAGTTGTCAGCCACGTGTCACAGCTGAGAAAATCAGCCCAGAGGTAAAATTCACCCTGGGTTACAAGGTGGCTCATGGCTGCCTTAACCACCATGCCACTCTTCTTCCCAAACAAATTAAGAGAATTAACAAAGTGGGGAAAATGCTTGCAAACTGCTGAATGAAGCGATATCCTTATTACATGGAAGTTTCTCAGATCAGTACAAAGAGGCAAATAGCCCAATAGAAAAATGGACAGAGGCTGAGAGCAGGCCATTTATAGAAGAAATTCCAATAAAATTGGAAAGAAAGAAGATGTTCAACCTCATGAGTACTCAGTGATGTGAAAACAAATGTGTATCGTTTTCTTCCCACATCAGACGGATGTAAATGTGGGCTCAATGTGGGGAGAGGGGTAGAAGCAGAAATTATTACATTTCCAAAGCACAGCCATCAAACCCAAGAAATTTAGCCTAAGAATATAATCAGATGACTCAACGGTGCCATCTACCCTGAGACCAGAAGAACTAGATGGTGCCCAGCTACCAGCACTGACCATTCTGACCAGGGTCACAGTAGATGATCTGGGATAGAATGAGAGGGAAATGTGGAACAAAACTCAAATTCTTTAAAAAGGCCGACTGACTGGAACAACTGAGAGCAGGGGACTCCCTGAGACTGTCACCTGGTACACTCTTTAGACTTTGAACCAAAACTGTCCTCTGAGGTTACCTTTTATTGATATAGCAGAGTGGCATACAAAGTATAGTACCTGTAGCGTAGTGCCTAAGGCATTTGACTGCTAACCAGAAGGCTGGTGGTTCAAACCCACCAGGCACTCCTCTGAAGGAAGACTGGGCAGTCTATTTCCTCAGTGATAGTGCCTTGGAAACCCAAGGAGGGGTTGCTGTGAGTCGGATCCAACTCGACGGCAGTGAGTTTTTTTGAGTGTCTGTAAGAATAGTGAAACTGAGAAGCCATCCCTATGAGGCCAGACTATCAACAACCACTCTCAAGCAAAGATAAGAAGATAAGGGGCAGGGAGTCCTGGAAATGCAACAACCAGATGCAATCAAGGAATGTTGACACATGGTGAAAAATGTAACCATGTCACTGAAAAATTTGTGGAAATTGTCAAACGCAACCTAACTCACTGCATAAACTTTCACCTAAAACACAGTAAAGTGTAACTATTATAAAAAGAAAATATGTAATCAGATGAGTGGGAAAAGATTTTTGTGTAAGATTTTTGGAAGAGTTTCATGATTCTGACAAGTGAGAAGCAGGCAGCCCTCACTAAGTGGTTAAGTGGATTGCAGTGCTGCGCTGATACATGCAAGACTAGACGACAGTGCAGGGCTGTGCAGACAGTGAGGTTGCAGCTGTAAAGCTTGGCACCGAATGCTCTGTGTTTCATGAAGCGAAGGGAGCAGGATACCAAGCAGCATCTTCACCGTGACCCCATGTGTGGCAGACGTTTGCAGGCACATGCAGGGTTGTGTGTGCCGGCTCAGCCAGCCTTGTATAGGAAGACGGTGGAAGGACAGACACATACAGACCTTGAACTATTTCTCAAATTTTTCTGTAGTAAGTATGTTACGATTTTCAAAAGAAAAGCTGTTTTAAAACACTGTCTAACACAAATTAAAACAACAAAACAAAACACTGCCATCAAGTCAATTCTGATTCATAGCAGCCTCTACTGGGTTTCCAAGGCTGTAAATGTATACAGAAGTAGATTGCCCCATCTTCCTCCCGTGGAGCAGCTGATGGGTTTGAACTGTTGACCTTCTGGTTAGCAGCCAAATGCCTTACCCACTACACCGTTAGAGCTCCTTTGTCTGACACAAACCAAATCAAACCCACTGCCATCGAGTCAGTTTCACCTCATAGGGACCCCCATTGGGTTTCCAAGGCGATAGATCTTTATGGAAGTAGATTGCCCCATCTTCCTTCTGTAGAGTGGCTGGTGGGTTTGAACTGCACACCTTGTGTGTCGATAATAAATACAAAATATGAGTGTGAATGACCTCTCCTAGCTGCCCTTCAGGTCTGGAATTGAACCCACCCCTGTGGCTTCCAGCCAGACAAGACAGGCATATGAGCTGAACATTTACATTAGGTAGATGCACTCCTTGGAGAGATCAATCATGGGAGAACAGAAGGGCTGTGTATGCACAGGGAGACAGCTCAGGGGGCAGGAGTGCATGGAGGGAAGGACACAGGGAAGAGGTGATATGGGGGGAAGTGGGAGGAGAGCTGTTGCATTGTGTCTTAATGTCATGAGACAAAGTGTATGTGAGCTGCTGTATGGAAAGTGAATTTGTTCTGTAACTTTCACCCAAATCACAATTAAAAAAGAGGGAATGACCTTTGTCAGATCGTTCTCCCAGCACTTGGTTTAGGGCTAGTTAACAAATAAATACTTCTCCGAGGGCAGTTGACTGACTGGTCTTGGGTTTCGAGACCTTTTGCCCTGGTTTGGTGCCTCAGATTCCTGGCCAGAAACAGTCTGAGCAGATCGTGGGCTGCCTCCCTCTCAGGTGGATGCTGAGGCTGAACCAGGCACAGTGATTAGTGTTACCTCCAGGAGTTTGTGGACCTGGGGCTCTGGGGTGAGAGGCTCAGGGCTAGTGGCAGCAGCTAGCGCCTCTATCGTTGGTTGCTTGCTTTAAAGGACCAAGACTCAGACTCGTTTCTTAGGACTCAGCCCACTTTATGAAATAACTTACTTTAAGGGGCTATTAGAAATAGGAGCGTGGCTTGGAACAGCAGAGTGGCTTCCGGGAGCCCTGTCTTGGCCTCAGCTCCATTGCTGCCCCTCATCATGCAGGACCCGGGACTTAATTTTCAAGGCTTCATCCAACCTGTGCCTTCTGCCAGGCCTCCCGTTTCTGGATTTCACGGCTCTCTGTGGAAATGGGAGCCTGTGGATCATAGAGCACAAATGAGGGAGCAGGGAGCAGCAAGGAGGCAGCCTCAGGACTCCCGCGTGGCCCAGCTCAGACTCAGCATGCACAATGGCACCTGGGAGGGTCTCTGTGCCAGGCTTCTGCAGGCCTCTCTGTCACCACAGACCAGATGAGGTCCCAGAGAGGAGGCCGTGGGGAGCATCCCGTCACACACACTCGGAGGAGCAGAGCTCACAGAGCCCCTTCCTTCCAGCGCCCGGTCTTAACGGCCGCTCAGGGCCCCTCAGCTCCTGGCCGCCTGGCTGCCTGCCAATGGCGTCTGTGCAGCTCTTTGTGTGTGGACTGAAAGGATTTGATTTGATTTTTTAATGTAAGCGGTCCATTCCGTCTGCCCACGCTCTCTCAGCGTGCTTGGTGAGATAAGCTTTATGACCTGCGTGTCACCTCACCACACTGAGCCCGCGTCCTCCCCACAGAAGGGTCTCAAGAACACTCAACAAGGTGCACTAAGTGGATCCAAGGGCCCATGGAGTGTGTGCTCTGGAAGTGCCACTAATAGGGGCGCTTATAAGGGCCTGCAAGCACTTGGCATAAGTTAGCTCATTATTCCTCCTCATGACAGAGGCTGCGCATTCTCCAGGCAGCCCTGTGTGGTCAGGAAACCAAGGTGTAGAGAGCCATAACTGACCGTTCACGCAGCTGATTAGCTGTCCTTGGGACTCACACCCAGGCCCATCTGGCACCAAAGCCTGTGCCCATCTACTGGCACACCTTGGCCTTGTTTGTCTTCTGGCCTCCTTTGCTTTCCCTGGATTCAAAAATGGGATCAGCTAGTGATGTGGTCTTGCGGCTCACAAAGCTGGCCTCTGGTGATGCCCTGAAGTTGTAAGACCTTGAGGGAATTAGGGAAAATGCAACCAATTGTTCAGTCTGTGTTAATCATTTTCTTTTTTTTTAAATTTTATTATTATTATTATTTTTTTTATTGTGATTTGGGTGAAGATTTACAGAACAAATTCACTTTCCATACAGCAGTTCACATATACTTTGTCTCATGTCATTGACCACAGTTTACCACAATGCAACAGCTCC
>NW_006921670.1:6835481-6860429 GCF_000298275.1 Orycteropus afer afer
TCCAAGATTATCTTCTGTGTCTGTGTTAATTGGTTTCCCTTTTCTTTGTTGAAGAGCGTCTGTGCAGTCCTTCTGCCTAGTCCGCCATCTTGCCGGAACTCCAATCATTTTCTTAAACCTTGTTGTAAGCTTGTGTTGCACTTGGAACTTGTCACCATTGAATTGTGTTTTGTTTGAGCGTTTTGTGCAGAATTTCAGGACATTTTGTAGTTTAATCATGTGTGAGGAGTTGGAATTGGAATTGGTCGGTAGGAGTTGCACTGTTTGAGGCAGCCTCCTGCCCATTTCACCCGCCTACACACAACGGGCGAGTGAGGACTGAGAGTGTCAAGGTGTTAGAGACAGGACTACAGTGCTGACATTAAGATTGTGAAATGCTGTGTTCCCAGTGGGTTGCTCTGATGAAAATTTAAGGTGACGAAAGTGGAGGTCACTCTAGGAAACCCCCAGTAGCTTTCTCTTTGCCCAACATACACTTTCTTATTTATTTTTTTTTTTTTAACATTTTATTGTGGTTTGGGTAAAAGTTTATAAAGCACGTTAGTTACCCATTCAACAATTTTTACACCGTTTTGTTTTGTGACAGTAGTTTCAGCTCCCTCCGTGTGACCACACTCTTCCCACTTCCTGCCTGGGTTCCCTGTCTCCATTTACCCATCCTTCCTACTTCTGAACTTTGTTGACGAGCAAATGCTGCCCTTCTGGTCTCATATCATTGACTGTTCTGAGGAGCACTTTCCTCACAGGTGTTACTGTTCACGTTGTAGTCCTGTCTGTTGTTTGACTGTAAGGTGATCTCTGGGAGTAGGCTCAGTTCCAGGTTTAAAGGCGGTCTTAGGGGAAATCCCAGTGGGGATCACTGTGAGTTGAGATTGGTTTTAAGGGCTGTAGTCTCGGGGATTCCACTGATGTCTATCAGACCAGTCAATCTGGTCTCTTTCATCATTTTGAGTTTTGTTCTACATTTTTCTCCCACTCTGCCCAGGACCTTCTGTTGTGGTCCCACTCAGAACTGTTGTTTGTGGTAGCTGGGCACTATCTAGTTCTGGTCTCAGGGTCATGGATGCTGGGGTTCCTTTGGACTAATTGTTTCCTTGAGTCTTTGATTCTCTTTGTTCTTCTTTGCTCCAGACAGGAAGGAGCCCAATAGTTGTATCTTAGGTGGCTACTCGGAAGCTTTTCAGACCCCGGTTGCTACTCACCAAAGTAGGATGTAGAACATTGTCTTTATGGACCGTGTTATGCCAGTTGACCTTCATGTTCTCTGAGACTACGGTCCTAAGCCCTCAATCCCAGTGACTCAGCCCTCAGGGTGTTTGGTTATGGCTTAGAAGTTTGCCTAACTTCGCCGTCTGTATATTCTACTATATACATGGCTGTACTTGCATCACAAACAAATACTTACGTAAAAATATCCTCTGCCAAACATTATATCTGTATATGTGTGTTCCTGGGTGTGCTCCCATGTGCCATCCCACACCTGTTCAGATTACAGATCTATCAGTGCATCCACTTTTAAATTCAAACCAAATGAAACCATTGAGTCAATTCTGACTCATAGGGACCTTATAGGACAGAGTAGAACTGCCTCGTAAGGTTTCCAAGGCTATAAACGTTTATGAAAGCAAACTGCCCCGTCTTTCTCCCAGGGAGCGGCTGGTGGACTCACACCGACCTTTTGGTGAGCTCTGAATGCTTTCAGCACTGTCCCCCCGGCGCTCCTGACTCGTGTGGTTACTGCTGTGATTGCAGGACCATGCTCGGAATAGCAGTCACCGTTTCGCCTTTCACTCTTGTGCACCTACCAGCGTCGTCCTTTGCCTTGGTCATGTGCTGACCCCCCCCCCCCTTACTGTATATTGCCTTTGCCTTCACCTAAGTTAATACGAGGAGCTCTGGTAGCATAGTGCCTAAGGCACTTGACTGCTAACCAGAAGGCTGGCGGTTCAAACCCACCAGCCACTCCTCGGAAGGAAGATGGGGCAATCTACTTCCGTAGTGATACTGTCTCCGAAACTCAAGGAGGGGTCGCTATGAGTCATGTCCGACTCGATGGCACATAACAACAACAACAACAAGTACTATGTGTCTGCTCTCTGGTGGGTGGTTTTCCTTACTGCTCCTCCCGTCCCTGAGCACTGTTGGAGAATGTTTCTTCCTGTGTGTGAACCTTCTCTTGACCTTTTGTAGTAGTGGTCTTATATGATATTTGTCCTTTGGTGACTGATTTACTTCAGTAGAATGTCCTCCAGTTTCATCCATGCCGTGCGACGTACGGATTGTTATTCATTACCATTGCATACTCTTCGGTTGTGTGTGTGTGTGTGTGTGTGTGTACCGTAATTTGTTAATCCATCCGTTCATGGGCACTTAGGTTGTTTCCATCTTTTTGCTATTGTGAATAATGCTGCAGTGGGTGAGTGAGCATGTATCTGTTCGTGTCATAGCTCAGTAGTGGGATTGCTGGATCATATGGTATTTCTATTTGTAACTGTATAAGGAAGCGCCATACTGGTTTTCACATGATTGTACCATTTCACAATACCACCAGCAGTGTACGAGGGTTCCAGTTTCTCCACACCCTTGCCAGCATTTGTTGTTTTCCATTTTATTATTGCCAGGGTGACATGATATCTCATTATTGCAGCGTAGTGCCTAAGGCATTTGACTGCTAACCAGAAGGCTGGCGGTTCAAACCCAGCAGCCACTCCTTGAAAGGAAGGTTGGGCAATCTACTTCTGTAGAGATACCACCTCGGAAATCCAAGGATCCTCTATGAGTCGGATCCAACTCAAGGGCAGTGCATAAATGGCTAATGACTGTGAGTCTATCTTCATGATTTGTTGGCTGCTTTAATGTCTTCTTGGATGAAGTGTCTGTTCATGTCCTCTGACGGTGTGTGTGTGTGAGAGAGAGAGATTTGGGTGAACGTTTACAGGGAAAATTCCTTTTCCACACAGCAGTTCATGCACGTTTTGTTTCATGACACCAACTGCAGCCCCACAATGTAACAGCTCTCTTCCCACTTCCTCCCTGTGGTTACCTCTTCCCTGTGTCCTTCTTTCCTATGCATTCCTGCCCCCTGAGCTGTCTCCCTGTGCAAATACTGCCTTTCTGATCTCCCATGGTTGATTGTTCTAAGACGTGTACTTACCTGGCGTTCACCCTATATGCCCATCTATTTAAACCACGGGAGTGAGTTCAGTTCCAGGCCCAAAGGGTGACTAGGAGCCATAGTCCTGAGACTTCAGGAGTTACACCAGTCTCTATCAGACCAGTAAGCCTGGTCTTTTTTATGGTTTTGAGTTTTGTTCCACATTTTTCCCCCCCTCTATTCAGGATGATCTACACTAATCCCTTTCTGAGTGGTTGACAGTGGTAACCAGGTACCATCTAGTAGTTCTTCTGGTCTCAGGGTCATGTAGGCTGAGGTTCTCATGGTCCACTAGTCCCTTGGACTAATTGTTTCCATACATCTTTGGTTTTCTTCATTCTTCTTCCTCCAGACAAAAAAAAAAAAAAAAAAAGAAGACCAATTACTGCATCGGCCACCTGCAAGCTTTTAAGACCTCAGTTGCTACTCACCAAAGTAGGATGTAGAACAATGTATTTGTGTGGTATGTTAGGCCAATTGAGCTTGATGTCCACAACCACCATGGGCCCAAGCCCATGGGCCCAACAACTCACTCCCTCAGGATGGTGGGTGGCTAAGACATTATCATAACTTTGCTCCCCATGAGCTCAGTTATATATATGGACATTCTTATAGTACATACAAACACATCTATAGAAATATCATCTGCCAAACATATATTGTTGTAGGTATATTCCCTTTTGCCTAGACATACCTGATCATTCAGTCTCCTTTGCCCACCTTTTAATTGGATTATTTATCTTTTTGTTGTGGAGGTATTGAACGTTTTCTATAAAGTTCTGAGATTAGTCCCTTATCAGCTATGTTGTTGCAAAACATTTTTTTCCCAGTCTTTAGGTTCTCTTTTTAACCTGGAGAAATCTTTTGATGTACATGATTATTTAATTTTTAGAAGGTCTCAATCACCTAGTTTACCTTCTGCTGTTTGTCTTTAGTTGTGTTTAATAGACTAATTATGCCATATTTAGGGGTCCTAAGTTTGCTCGAGCAGACAAAGCCAATTAGTATAATGAAATGTGCAAAGACTTGGAGTTAGAGTACCAAAAGGGAAGAACATGCTCAGCATTTCTCAAGCTGAAAGAATCGAGGAAAAAATTTAAGCCTCAAGTTGCAATATTGAAAGATTCTGTGGGCAAAATATTGAATGATGCAGGAAACATTAAAAGAAGATGGAAGGAATACACAGTCACTGTACCAAAAAGAGCTGGTAGATCTTCATCCATTTCAGGAGGTGGCATATGATCAAGAACCAATGGTACTGAAGGAAGAAGTCGAAGCTGCACTGAAGGAATTGACGAAGAACGAGGCTCCAGGAATTGACGGAATACCCATTGAGATGTTTCAACAAATGGATGCCCCACTGGAGGCATTCACTTGGTTATACCAAGAGATTTGGAAGACAGCTACCTGGCCAACTGACTGGAAAAGATCCATATTTGTACTCATTCCAAAGAAAGATGATCCCACAGAATGTGGAAATTATTGAACAATTTCATTAATGTCGCATGCAAGTAAAATCTTATTGAAGATAATTCAAAAATGGTTGCAGCAGTATTGACAGAGAACTTACAGAGGTTCAAGCCGGCTTCAGAAGAGGACGTGGAACGAGGGACATCATTGCTGACATCAGGTGGATCTTGGCTCAAAGCAGAGAATACCAGAAAGATGTTTACGTGTGTTTTATTGACTATGCAAAAGCATTTGGTTGTGTGGATCATAACAAATTGTGGATAACATTGAGAAGAATGGGAATTCCAGAACATATCATTGTACTCCTGAGGAACCTGTACATAGACGAGGAGGCTGTTGTTCGAACAGAACAAGGGATACTGTGTGGTTTAAAATCAAGAAGGGAGTGCGTCAGGGTTGTATCCTTTCACCATACTTATTCGGTCTGTATACTGAGCAAATAATCTGAGAAGCTGGACTGTATGAAGAAGAACGTGGCATCAAGATTGGAGGGAGAATCATTAACAACCTGCGATACGATGATGACATGACTTTGCTTGCTGAAAGTGAGGATGACTTGAAGCACTTACTGATGAAGATTGATTAAGACAGTCTGCAGTATGGATTACACCTCAATATAAAGAAAACAGAAATCCTTACAACTGGACCTATAAGCAGCATCACGATAAATGGAAAAAAGATTGAAGTTGTCAAAGACTTCACATTGCTTGGTTCTACAATCGACGCCAGTGGAAGCAGCAGTCAGGACATCAGATGACGTAAAGCATGGGCAAGTTGTCTGCAAAAAACCTCTTTCAAGTGCTGAGGAGCAAAGATGTATCCTTGAGGACTAAGGTTCGCCTGACACAAGCCATGATATCTTCAGTCACCTCCTATGCATGTGAGAACTGGACAATGAATAAGGAAGACCAAAGAAGAATTGATGCTTTTGAGTTGTGGTACGGGCGAAGAATGCTGAAAGTACCATGGACTGCTAAAAGAACTAACAAATCTGTCCTGGAGGAAGTGCACCCGAAATGCTCTTTGGAAGTGAGAATTGCCAGACTTCGTCTCACCTACTTTGGTCATGTTATCAGAAGGGACCATTCTCTGGAGAATGATGTCATGCTTGGTAAGGTGGAGGGTCAACGAAAGAGAGGAAGGGCCTCAACGAGATGGATTGACACAGTGGCTGCGGCGATGGGCTCAAGTATAGTAGGGATCGCAGAGCTGGCGTGGGACCGGGTGGTGTTTCATTCTGCTGTGCATATGGTTGCTATGAGTCGAGGATGACTCAACAGCATCTAACAACAACAGCAACAAGTTTGCTCTATTTTTTCTTCTATCATCTTCATAGTCTTAGGTTTTATTTTAACTCTTTGATCCATCTTGAGTTCGTTTTTGTATATGGTGTGAGGTATGGATCCTCTTTTGTTTTTCTGCAAATGGATTTCTAGTTTTGCCAGCACCATTTATTAAAGAGTCTGTCTTTCCCATTTAATGGATATTGGCCTGTTGTTGAAGATCAGCTGTCCTAGGTGGATGGATTTTCTTCTGGGTTCTCAATTCTGTTCCATTGGTCTTTGTGTCTGTCATTGTACAGATACCAGACTGTTTTGACTACAGTGGCTTGTATGGTAGGTTCTGAGATCAGGAAGTATGAGACCTCTTACTTTGTTCCTTTTCTTCAGTAGTGCTTTGCCTATCTGTGGTCTCTTTCCTTTCCAAATAAAGTTGATGGTTAGTTTTTCCATCTCTAAAGAATGTTGAGGGAGCTCTGGTAGCATAGTGGCTAAGACACTTGCCTGCTAACCAGACGGCTGGCGGTTCAAACCCACCAGCCACTCCTCGGAAGGAAGGTTGGGCAATCCTACTTCCGTAGTGATACTGCCTCGGAAACCCAAGGAGGGGTCGCTATGAGTCGGGTTTGACTCGACGGCACATAACAACAACAACAACAAAGAATGTTGATAGAATCTGGATCAGGATTGCATTGTATCTATAGATCACTTTGCGTAGTATTGACATTTTCACGTTGTTAAGTCTTCCTATCCATGAGCATTGTATGTAGATCTCTTTTGGAATTTTGTAGTTTTCTTTGATATACATTTTATATTTCTGGTTAGATTTATTCCTAAGTATTTCATCTTTTGAGTGGCTATTATTTATGGTATTGTTTTCCTGATTTCCTTTCAGAGTTCTCTTTGTTAGTGTAGAGAAATCTGTAATTTTTGTATGTTGATCTTTTGCCCTGCCACTTTGCTAAATCTTCTATTAGTTCTAATAACTTGCTTGTATAATTTCTGGGGTTCTCCTTGTATAGGATCATATCATCTACAAAAAAGGATAGTTTCACTTCTTCCTTACGAATTTGGAGGGTGCCTTTTATAGTAAGAGTAGTGATAAAGAGCATCCTTGTCTGGTTCCTTATTTCATGACGAATGCTTTCAGTCTCTCTCCATTGAGCATAATGTTAGCTGTTGGTTTTGTGAATAATGTTGGCTGTTGGTTTTGTGTATATGCCCTTAATTATGTTGAGGAATTTCCCTTCTATTCCTGTTTTGCTGAAAGTTTTTATCAGGAACGGTATTAGATTTTATCAAATGCCTTTTCTGCATCAGTTGATATGATCATGCGATTCTTTTCCTTTGTTTTATTTATGTGGTGGATTACATTGATTTTTTTTTTTTTCCTCATTGTGATTTGGGTGAAATTTTACAGAGAAAATTGGTTTTCCATCAACAATTCATATGTATTTTGATTGGTGACATTGATTGCAATCCCCACAATGTAACAACACTCTTTCCACTGCCTCCCTGTGTTTCCTGTTCCATTCTGCTTTCTTTCCTGTCCCTTCCTGCTTTCTGAGCTTTATCCCTGGGCAAATGCTACCCTTTTGACCCCGTGATTTGTTGTTCTAAGGGTCATAGTCTCAAGGGTACTACCAATCTCTATCAAACTAATGAGCCTAGTCTTTCTTACTGAGTTTGGTTCCACATTTTTCTCCAGCTCTATCTAGGACCAACTCTATCAGGGACCACCTAACATTGATTGATTTATTGATGTTGAACCATCCTTGTATATCTGGTATGAGTCCCACTTGGTTGTGATGTATTATTGTTTTTGATGGGGTGTTAGGTTCTGTTGACGAGGATTTGTTGAGAATTTTTCTATCCATATTCGTGAGGGATGTTGGTCTGTAATTGTCTTTGTTAGTGGTGTCATTGTCTGGCTTTAGTGTCATTTATTCATAGAATAAATTCAATAATATTCCATTCTATTCTATTTTGGAATAGTTCGAGTAGAATTGGTGTCAGTTCTTCTGAATGTTTGGTGGATTTCTCCAGTGAACCCATCTGGGCCAGGACTATTTTTTGTTGGGAGTTATTTATATGACCTCTTCAGTTTCTTAATCTGTTATGAGTCTGTTGAAATTTTCTACCTTAGTCTGTATTAGTTTAGGTAGGTAATATGTTTTTAGACATTTGTCCATTTTTTCTACCTTTTCAAATTTGTTGGAGTATAATTGTTTATAATATTGTTACTGTCCTTTTTATTTCAGTCGGTTCTCTTGTGACTCAAACATACACTCTTTATAACCTCCACACACACCACTGGAGACCTGGCAGAGTTTGTTGGAGGTTTAGGGGGATGAATGGAGGTGGTGCTCTTCTTTTAGGGGATAGTTATCCAAGTCAGACCCTCTTGTGGCCTTGTAGTTTGGAGGGAAGGGTATCCCAGTCCAGAGACGAGCAACAGCTTTTTGGGAATGGGTTGGAGAGAAAAGGGGAGGACTGTGGGCAAGGTGAGAGTTGTCTCCTTGAAAACACCTGGGACAAAGTTGAGGACTCAGATGCCTAATGGGGACCTGCCCTAAGAAGAGGATGGCATTATGAGAGATAAGAGGCTCTTGCAAGCCTTGGAAACGGGCTTAGAAGCTGCTTGGGTCAGGAATGCAAGGATTCAGGGTACCAGAGCCTGATCTAAAAGTGGGGCCTTCAAGTAGACACATCCCTTGGCCCCACAGACTTCTTGCTCAGAGGGGAATGTCACAGCCAGAGGAAGAGCGGAGCAGGCCTTCCAGGCAGGGAGCCCTGAGCAGGCCAGCTGCCCTGCCAGCCCTCCACCAGTGCAGTGTGGTGCAGAGGAGGAAGGTGAGGCTGGAAGCAGAGAACTGGCTCTGACCCTGATCCTGACCACATTATTTCTCTGTTGTGGATTTCATATATGATCTTTCCATCCCTAAAAATCCATGACTCAAGAACCAGCGATTTCATCACCCCTCAGTGTCCCTGAGTCACCGAGAGTGCTAAGGCTGCACTCATGGGGCTTAACACCTCGGCTGGAGGGAGGTGAGGGTTCCCTGACCATTCCTGGCATGGTCTTGGGGAAGCTGTTGGGTTTTCATGCCGTGGTTTCCTAGGCAGATTTGAAAGTCAGTAGATACTCTGGATGGCGATTTAAGTCTCTCTTTTCATTCGTTTGCAGAGATGCTGCAGTTTGTCAGCAATCAAGTGGGAGAGTTCTCAGACTTGTTTTCCGAGCAGCTGTGCAGCTCCTTCCCCGGCGGCAGCGGCGGAAGTTCCAACAGCAGCGGCAGCAACAGCGGCAGTGGCGGCGGGAGCGGCAGTGGCGGGGGCAGCGGTGGCGGAGCCGTGGACCTCTCCATGCAACGGCCGTTCAGCCAGGTGCCCTTGCCTGCCTTCTCTCCCTCGGCCACCACCCCCCAGGCTCCGGCCCTGCAGGTCAAGGTTCCCCCCACGACGGTCCCCACCCCGCCCAGGGCGGCGCCTGTTCTTCAGCCCCGCCCCCAGCCTCCGGCGCCACCCCATGCTCCGATGCAGCAGCAGACAGTGGTGGTCGGCCCGACGTTCAGCACCACCGCCCCACAGACGAGGATCATCCAGCAGCCCCTCATCTACCAGAACGCCGCCACCAGCTTCCAAGGTGACTCCCTAGTTAGATACGACGAGGATTGGTTGATGGAAACTTCAGTCAGATGCGACGGGGGTTGATTGGTTGAAGCATCAGTCAGATCCCACGGGGATTGGTTGGTTGAAACTTCAGTCAGATGCCACGGGATTGATTGGTTGAAACTTCAGTCTAGATGGCACGGGGTTAGTTGGTTGAAACGTTACAGCCCTGTGCTGTTTGGGGTGCAGACTGCATCTTGGGCCCTGTCTGGATGAGAATAGTAACTCGCAATGAAAATTGTGGGCCAGGAACATTTCCCCTGTGCCTCTTTCAGTATGGTAATGTCTGTCATACCTGCCTTGATGAGACTTGGTCAGAGACACCACCAAGCACAGTTGACAAAGGCTTCCTTGGCCAATGGAATTTTGAATAAAATCGGGCTGGAAACTTGCCCCCCGCTTCTTGCTGAGGCGGGGGGCCATCCTTAGCACTCTTTAAGTCGTGAACCCTTCACTCACGGCCATCTCAGCACCCATGCTGGAGAGGAGTGCCCCCCGTAGGTGCTTCGTCTCTGAGTAGCAGGCCTCCGAGTGGCCCTCAGGATGGGTTGAGTGGGTGGCTGATGGTGGCTTGTTCCTGAGTGGTGCTGTCCTTTGCTGCCTCTTTGTTACATTTTCCTCTAAGCTGGGGACACCCAGGTAGAACTGGTTTGCTCTGAATTTCAGAGTCTGACAGAGCTCCTCCAAGCTTTGAGGATGGAGGATGGAGGGTGAGACAGCCATCCTAAAGTAGGCTGTCTGCCCAGGAAGGGTGGGGGAGTGCAGCCCCAGGCAGTGTAGACATGCACAGCTGCGGCCTCCCTTTGCTGGGAATGGTCACCTGCTGAGCAGCTTCCTCGACCCGCTCGCCAGCCCCCCCGGGGTAGTGAGGTCATCTGTACTGTTCCCTCAGAAAAGGATGCGGCCCTCTGGGATGTTCTTGTTATCTAGGCCAGCCTGTAAGTGGCCATGCGTCTTACCAGCAGGAGGTGGGGGTGGGACTCCTCAGGAGGCACACACTCTTGGGTTATTCTGTAGTGACAAGGACGACACACTCCTGGCTGCATGACGTTTTTCTCCTGTCCTCCCAAGTCCTGCAGCCTCAAGTCCAAAGCCTGGTGACATCCTCCCAGGTGCAGCCGGTCACCATCCAGCAGCAGGTGCAGACGGTCCAGGCCCAGCGGGTGCTGACACAGACGGCCAATGGCACGCTGCAGACCCTGGCCCCTGCTACGGTGCAGACGGTGGCCGCACCCCAGGTGCAGCAGGTCCCGGTAGGTATTTGGCAGAGATTCATGGAGGCGCTGGATGGGGCTGTCAGCACGTCCCTGGTTGAAAATGCGGTCTCCATCCAAAAAGGACCAGCCACAGTGTACAAGGAGTGGTTCATAGGGCTGGCGAGGGGTGCCCGGGCACCGGTGTGTGCGTTGGCTCTGGGGATCTAGCTAAGATTTACCTGCATCTCTACACGGGCATTCATGTGCACTCGGTGAGCAAGGTTGTTAATGGATTTGCACATACACTGGGTAAACACAGCTTGTATAAGACATACATGATACACTAGAAATGATACAGGGAGGAGATGTGCCAAAATGGTATCTTTCAGTTGATTTGCTTTATAATCTGAAGACAGTTTAAGCCATGTATTACATGACACCACTCATTTGTCAGTTTTTCTTACTGTGGTGGCTCGTATGTTGCTGTGATGCTGGGAGCTATGCCACCAGTATTTCAACCACCAGTAGGATCCACCGGGTGGACAGGTTTCAGCAGAGCTTCCAGACTAAGACAGACAAGGAAGGAGGACCTGGAGATCTACTGCTGACAGGGAAACCCTTACGGACAGCAGTGGGACACCGTCTGACCCAGGGCCGGAAGATGAGCCCCTCTGGTCGGAAGGCACTCAAAATATGACTGAGGAGGAGCTGCCTCCTGAGAGTGGAGTCAACCGTAATGCCATAGATGAAGTCAGGCTTTTAGGACCTTCATTTGCTGATGGGGCACAATTCAAAATGAGAAGAAACAGCTGCAAACATCCAGTAATAATTCAGAATGTGGAATATGAATTTGGAACATGGAATGTGTACAAAGTATTAACCTAGGAAAATTGGAAGTTGTCAGAAATGAAACAGAACACACAAAGATCAGTATCCTAGGCATTAATGAGCTGAAATGTAGATGTATGATGTACTATGCTGGGAATGACAAATCGAAGAGGAATGGCATCATATTTATCATCAAAAAGAACCTTTCAAGATCTGTCCTAAAATAGAGTGTAGTCAGTGATAGGATAATTAATATACATAAACCTACATGGAAGACCACTTAATATGACCATTATTCAAATTTACACCAATACAGCCAAAAATGTCAAAAATGAAGAAATTAAAGAATTTTACTAATTTTGCAGTCTGAAATTGATCAAACATGCAATCAAGATGCATTGATAATCACCGGTGATTGGGGTGCAAAACCTGGAAACAAGACGGGTTGGTAACTGGAAGACATGGCCTTGGTGATAGAAACGACCAGAGATCTCATTATAAGAGTTTTTCCTTCCTCTGCATTATACCTCATGATGGAATTTTAGAAAACGAATGACTTACTCATTGCAGATACCTTTTTTCCATAATGTAAATAGCAACTATACATGTGGCTCTCATTGGACGAAATACACAGTAATAAAGTACACTACATTTTTGGAAATAGGTGATGCAGAAACTCAGTATTACCAGTCACAACGAGGCCAGGGGCCAACTGTGGAACAGACCATCAACTGCTCACAGCTTGGCAGTTCCAGCTGAAGCTGAAGAACAGACAAGTCCACAGGAGCCAGGGTACAACCTTGAGTATATTCCACCTGCACTTAGAAACATCTCAAGAATAGGTTTAACACATTGAACACCAATGACCAAAGGCAAGGTGAGTTGTGAGATAACATCACATACATCATGAGAGCAAAAGGTCATTGAAAAGACAGGAAAAAACAAAAGAACACACAAGGGATTTCAGAAGAGACTTCTTTTTGTTTCCAACTTTCCACCTTTCACGTTTCAATTACCAATCATTATCAGTGTATCTTGACTGCATGTCTGATCAATTTCAGACTGTAGAATTTGGGTAAAAATCTTCAATTTCTTCATATTTGACAAGCAGGAAAACTTCCTCTTGAACGGAGAGTGGCTAAAGCGAATGGAAGAAATGATGAAGTAAAAGAGCTGAACAGGAGATGTCAAAGGGCAGCTGGAGAAGACCAAATAAAGTGTTAGGATGAAATGTGCAAAAACCCGGAGGTAGAGAAAGCAAAGGGAGGAACATGCTCAGCATTTCTCAAGCTGAAAGAGCTCAAGCCTTAAATTGCAAGATTGAAAGATTCTTTGGGTGAAATATTGAAAGATGCAGAAAGCATCAGGAAAGGATGGAAGGAACACAAATCACTGTACCAAAAAGAATTGGTCGACATTCAGCTGTTTCAGGAGGTAATGTATGATTGAGAAGTCCAAGCTGGGCTGAAGGCATTGGTGTAAAACCAGGCCCCAGGAATTGATAGAATACCCACTGAGATGTTTCAACAAATAGATGCAATGCTGGAAGCACTTACGCATCTCTGTCAAGAAATTTGGAAGACTGCTTCTTCGCCAACCAACTGGAAGAAATCCATAGTTGTGCCCATTCCAAAGAAAGGTAATCTAACACAATGCAGAAATTATCAAATAATATCATTAATATCACACGCAAGTAAAACTTTGCTGAAGATAATAAAAAATAGTTGCAGTGGTACTTCGGCAGGGAACTGCCAGAAGTTCAAGCCACGTTCGGAAGAGAACACGTACCGAGGAATAGTGCTGTTGTCAGATGGATCTTGGTGCGAGCAGAGCATACCAGCAGCATGTTTACCTGAGTCTTACTCACTATGCAGAGGCTTCAGCTGCGTGTATCCTAACAAACTGTGGGTAACATTGAGAAGAATGGGAATTCCAGTGTGCTCATAAGGAACCTGTACGTGGGCCAGGAAGCTATCGTTCAAACAGAACAAGGCGATACTACATGGTTTAAAATCAGGAAGGGTGTGTGTCAGGGTTGTATCCTTTCACCATACTTATTCAGTCTGTTTACTGAACAAAAAATCCAAGAAGTTGGACTATATGGAAAAGAACATGGCGTCAGGATTGGAGGAAGACTCATTAACAACTCATAACAACAGTATGCAGATGACACAACCTTGCTTGCTGAAAGTGAAGATGACTTGAAGTACTTACTGATGAAGATTAAAGAATACAGTCTGCAGTGCAGATTATACTCAACACAAAATGAAACAGCAACAAAAAAACGCCTCACACCTGGACCGGTAGGCAGTAAGAAAAGGATTGAAGTTCTCAAGGATTTCTTTTTACTTGGTCCACAATCAACACCCTTTTAAGTAGCAGTCAGGAAATCAAATGACATATTGCATTATGCAAAACTGCTGCAGAAGCCTCTTTAAAGTGTTAAAAAGCAAAGGCATCTCTATGAGAACAAGTCATTTCATATGCATGCAGAAGCTGGGCAATGAATGAGAAACACTGACCAAACACACTGCCATGGAGTCAATTCCAACTCAAAGCAACTTCCATTGAGTTTTGCAAAAAAAAAAAAAAAAGATGTGAAGGTGTTATCCTCTGCCGTCCTCTAACTTCACAAGGCGAAGACAGAACCACCATCAGCAGCACAAGGCTTATACCTATGAGGCCAGACATGCTGCCACCCTCCAGGCTTTTTACCAGTTCTGACACCAGCCCTCCCAAGGCACTCACTTCCTCTCTGCTGGGTTCAATAATTTGTTGCAATGGCCACACATAACTCACAGATAATACTCAAGTTTATGGGGTTTATTAGGGAAGCAATAGGTTACAATTCAGATTTAGGAATGTGCTCAGGATACCCAAGCATGCCTCTCTGGCCCTTGGCCTCTTGACCTGGCCTCTGCCCTGCTCAGGAAACTGTTACAAAGCTCTTTTAGCTCTGCCAATGTTGTTACAAAGCTCTTTTAGCTCTGTGGATAGGTGCACCTAAGTGCATTCCCACTCCATCAGCAAGCCTCCTGCCCAGAGGCACTCAGCCTTCTTGCTCTGTGGGCGGGCAAACTCACTGCTCTGTCTCATGCCCGATCATCTCTGCTGTCTCTCTGCCAAGGAGGTTCAGTGCAGGGATCTCAAGTGCAAGGATGTGCTCTATTTCATCTCCAGCTCCTCTCTCTTGATGGCAGTGAGATCCCCCTTTCTGCCTCTAGGAAGGCTCATTGAAGCCTAGCAGAGTGACAGAATTAACCAGTCCCCACAATAGAGTTCCCTACACTGTAGTTGCGTGGTCCCACCCCCACAAGGGGGCCAGGCACCTTATTCACATTACCAGCAAGCTATCTAATCCCCTTGGTGGACCACAAAGCACCACACGTGTGCATAGTCCCACCCAGTCATCTGGTGGGAGTCACAAAGACCCCGGCTTCGAGAGAACGGTACCAAGTAATTCACCGCACCACAGGTTTCTGCAAATCTTGACACAGAGTGGCTGGTGGGTTTGAATCACTGACCTTTTTGGTTGACAGCCAAATGTCTTAACCAGTATACCACCAGAGCTTCTTAACAAGTACAATGGGCTGTATTTTCTTGCTAGACAGAGTCATTTATCTTTTAAAAGCCCACACACAACCACCTAGGAGTCATCTTTGTGTCTCAGCCAGGCCCTTGGCCGTCTTGAGTGTGTCTGTCAGACCTCGCTCCCTTCCCTGCCCCCGCCCCTCCCACTTGGCCCCTGCTTGGTTACCGGTGCTGCCATCATCGAAGCTTTTCAGCCTTAAAACCCAGAACCCTCTTCAGCTGCACCCCCTTCCCGCCCTTGCCCCAGAGCTCAAGTTGTACAGGATAGCCAGTTCCAGAAAGTGCACTCGGTGAGGTTTCCTGTTATTTTTTTGATTGTTGGTTTCATGGAAATTGTCTTCTCTTACTCTTTGTTGGCGCATCGATGCACTAAGAAGCAAATGCAAAATGGATAACACAGCCTTTCTTTCCCCTTTATTTCTCCCCATCCAGGTCCTGGTGCAGCCTCAGATCATCAAGACAGATTCCCTTGTTTTGACCACGCTGAAGACAGATGGCAGCCCCGTCATGGCCGCGGTCCAGAACCCAGCGCTCACCGCACTCACCACCCCCATCCAGACAGCTGCTCTACAAGTACCAGTAAGAGCGCCTGTCCCCGCCCTCCTCCTGCCTCCTTTCTTAGAGGGGCTAGGCCTCCTGGGTGATAACAGACTCCACACACACTGAATGGCGGTCACCAGTGCCGAAGGGTTTCAGTCACACTGCTAATGTCACCACCCCTCTTTGAACTCATGTCTTATGGGAGTGCTGGGCCCCATGCAGGGGAGGGGAGAACAGAAGGGGAGCCACCTGCCCCATAGGTGCTGCTGCTGGAGGTTTGGCTTCTGAAGGATGCTGGAGCCACCAGGCAGGGAGGGGCTCCAAGGTGTCAAACTTTCTTCAGGTGTGGTCTCTGCCACTGTTAGCCTCCTGTGGCAAGAGAACCTGTAAAGAAAACAAGAAAATGAAACCCATTGCCATCAGCTTTGCCTCTTACTGACTCATAGAGACCCCCATTGGTGTTCTAAGGTGGTAAATCTTTACGGAAGTAGATTGCCCCATCTTCCTTCTGTGGAGTGGCTTTTGGGTTTGCACCGCCAACCTTGTTGTTAGTGGTTAGTAGTCACTGTGCCACCCGAGCTTCTTGTAGTGACCCTATAGAGGAAAGTGGGGTTCAAATTTGAAAGCACTTGATTTATTCATAAAAGCCAAAATCTGGATACAACCCCGATGTCCATCAGTAGACGAAAAAATTGTGGTATATTCATACAGTGAGAATAAGGAACATTTGTGCACCCGACGACACGGGTGTACCATGAAAGTAGCACGTTGAGCAGCAAGAGGCAAAGCTGAGCCACGGTAACGAGTCAGCCGTCCTTACTCGGGGGGTGCAGGGCCAGGTGTTGGCTGGGAAGGGGCCCAGGGGCTTCCTGGGGGATGGCAGTGGTCTCTGCCTTACCCTCGTTGGTTACTCAGGTGTGAACTCACATAAAACCTCACCAGGCTGCACGTTTAGAAGCTGTGTACGTTTATGACGTAAAAATTCTTTCTTGATGACTTGGGGTCAAGTTGAGGGTCAGTGAAAAAGAGGAAGACCCTCAAGGAGATGGATAGAGACAGTGGCTGCGTCCACGGGCTCACGCAGAGCTGCGGTTGTCGGGACGGTGTAGGCCTGGACGGTGTTTGATGCTGTGCATGAGGTTGTTGGGTGGGAGCCAACTCGACAGCACCTAACAACAACAGTGATGAGGAGCAACTCGTGACTGATCTGTTGGTCATTTGGATATTGACTCCCTTTATTGAAGAAAATCAAAATTAGTAAAGATGGAAAGGGGAAAGCAGGGCTGAGGAACAAAGGGTAACCTGTGTGGTTGGCCGATTCATTAATAAAACCGCTCTGATTAAAGTGTTTGGGTGGCCACGTTGGATAAGGAAAGGCAGTAAGTGACTTAGTTGTCACCTACCAGGAAGTGTCAGTAGCAGGAGAAAGTGGCCTGTTGCCTGTGGTGCATTGTGCATGGCTGAGGCGACTGACAGTTTGCAGCAAAGCCGAAGTCGCAGGACTTGGTTCTAGCACCTTCCATCCAACGTGAAGACATCTTAGGTCTTAACCCTGTAGTGGTGTCGTTCGCTGACAGTGGTTCTAGAAGGGAGCTAGTGGCTAAGGTACCACGGTGGCTCCTGAGCCTTCTAGGGCCAGACTTAACTAATGCTTAAAGGGTCTCGGCTGCCTGAAGCATTGCCAGGTGATGCCACGTGGCCAGGGGTGAGCTGATACGTGTTGTGAGCTTGCTGTGCTTAGATTACTGAGAATGTAATGCTGTCCCTGTGTCTGTTCTAGACCCTAGTGGGCAGCAGTGGGACCATTCTGACCACAATGCCTGTGATGATGGGGCAGGAGAAAGTGCCCATTAAGCAGGTCCCAGGGGGCATCAAGCAGCTCGAGCCCCCCAAAGAAGGGGAGCGACGGACCACACACAACATCATTGAGAAGCGATACCGCTCCTCCATCAACGACAAAATCATTGAATTGAAGGACCTTGTCATGGGGACAGACGCCAAGGTAGGTGCCAAGCAGAATGGTCCCTCAGGCCCCACCCTGTCCCTTCTGTGTGTCTCAGCCGTGGGATGTAGGAAAGACGGGACATTCCAGGTCTGAGGGGACCCAGGAAACGCCTCGGTGCTCGTGAAGCTTGTCGGCCGTTAACCAGCACGAGGGGACTGTCGGGTTGGAAGGCAGTGGTCCCCTGGACCTTTGACTCTGCGCTGAAGTTGTCACGGGCCCCAGTGTCACAGGCAGAGGGCCAGCTGTCACACACCAGGGTCCTGGGGCAGGACCTTGGAGCCAGCCATTGGCATTGCTGGGATGCTTTGAGTTGTGTTCAGGGTTGGCTGCGTCTGCCTTTCAGGGAAGGCGAGAGATGATGGAGGTAGGGCCTTGAACCCACAGCAAGAGAGGAAATGGGTTTTCCACATACTTGGGCGGTTAGTGACTGTCACTTCTTATCTGTTTGCCTGGGGGATTTTTACATCTTACCTGTCTACCTTGACCTCTGTTTTGAGAAAGAATTTCATTATTTTCCTTGTAGCCTACGAATCTTACAGGTACTCATAGACCTTTATTAAGACAACTGACCAAGAATGTTCTGGTGTTTTGTTGGTCATTTGTTTTCTTTAGGTTTGCTTTGGAGACAGTATTATGACAGGAAGTAGGAATGATAGCTAACGTTGGTTTATTGAGTGTCATTTTGTGCCTGACTGGGGGCTCAGCTCTTCCTGTGGACTGTCACTTAGCCCTCACCTCAGGCCTGCAATTCACGTACTGTCATTCACCCCACTTCAGGGGGTGGAGATGAGGTTCAGAGCCAGCAAGTAACTTGTTCTGGGTGACATGGTCTCCTGCCCCAGAGTCAGGCTGTCAGTCTCAGGCTCTCCCTGGTCGGTGGGACTTGGCGTGCTGCGGCCTCCTGCTGACGCCAACCTCACGGGTTTCCACCTGTCTCCCTCCCCAGATGCACAAGTCCGGTGTTCTCAGGAAGGCCATCGATTACATCAAATACCTGCAGCAGGTCAACCACAAACTACGCCAGGAGAACATGCTCCTGAAGCTGGCCAATCAGAAGAACAGTGAGTGGGCTCATCCAGGAAAGGGGCCTCCTGCCGGTGGCGCCATGGCCGGCCTGCAGCTGCGTACGAGGCCATGCTCCTGTGGCCCGGCCTGGCCCTGGCCCAGGGGGGCTCTGTGAACACGGACCATTTACCGGGTGGGGTTTCTTTGCAGAACTCCTGAAGGGCATCGACCTAGGCAGCCTGGTGGACAATGACATGGACCTGAAGATCGACGACTTCAATCAGAACGTCCTCCTGATGTCACCGCCGGCCTCAGACTCCGGCTCCCAGGCTGGGTTCTCCCCCTACTCCATCGACTCGGAGCCTGGAAGTCCTCTGTTGGATGATGCAAAGGTATGAGCTTTTGAGATTCGTGGCCAGGTCCGGGAGAGTGGGCAGAATGAGGAGAGAGAAGAGAGACCCCGTGGGGGAAGCCAGCCCTCAGCTTTCACCCGTTCCTGCTGAAAGGGCCCATCAGAGAGGCATCAGAGCCAGAGCCAAAACAGGGCACGCAGCAGCTGTCGGCGCTGGGAATTGCCCGAGACGCCTCATTGCTTCCCTCTGCCCGTAATGGGCCTGGCAAGACCGCTTTGAAAAGTGGATCGGGTGGTTTAGGACAAGGCTGCTTCTGGGTCCTCTTTCCGGAAATGATTACAATTTGCAGTCTAACCAATAACGTTCAACCAAGTGTCTCTTATAGTTGGAGAAGGCCCCTGGCGATTGCGGCTTAATGGGGTTTGTTAAGAGCGGCTGCAAGCCTGATGATTGTCTTGGCACCTGCAGAGACCACTGGGTTCTGTACTGTATTTTGACATTGGCGCTTCTTGACTCCAGAAGCACAGAGTCCCCTTGGGTGGTTTTACCCAAACCGTTTATTGTCGACATGCACTGAATTCCATTCAGGAAGCGGTGTTTTCGCAGTGTTTTATAAACGTGACATGTAGACGTGTAAGTCGACCCAGCCAGGCTTCGGCAGTCCCTGGGCTGCTCAGATGGTGACGCAGGGGCTGGAAGGTTGGCAGCTCAGACCCACCCAGGGGTGCCTCAGAAGACGGGCCTGGCCACCTGCTTCTGCCTTGACAACCTGGGGTTTTCTCTGCACACGGGATCGTCATGAGTCAAAGTCGATTTCATGGCAGCTTTACTACAGCCGTGGGGTCGTCAGAAGACACTGCCGAATGGTTTAAACTATGGAAAGGACCAGGGGGATAGACCAGCTCCCGCCTCATCCCTCCCTCCTTGCGGGGTCCCCGGGCCTGCGGGGGAGGGTGGATAAGGTCTCTGCCTTCTTTAGTTCCCCTCCGTAAAGGGGGCAGGGGGCAGAGTGATGTCTTCAATCTGCTCTGTTGAGATGTAACTTAATGCAGTAAAATACGCCCGTTTTAAATGTACAGTATGAGTCTTGACAGATATTAGCACCTGTACCTATCACTGCCGTCCAGGTGTGACACATTTCTACCACCCAGAAAGCTCCTCTATGCGTTTGTGCAAGGGCCACTCCTCTCCAGCCTTAGGCCCTCTCCACTGACACACGTTGTGCCCCTTCAGTTAGATCTGCTCACTCTGGGATTCCACAGAATCCACTGCCTGCAGTGGGTTCACTTTGGTGCTTGACGTAGGGCTTTTTTTTTTTTTTATTTTACTTTTATCGATTGTGATTTGGGTAACAGTTTACAGAGCAAATTCATTTTCCATACAGCAATTCATACATGTTTTGTGTCGTGACGCTGACTGCAGTCTCCACAATGTGACAGCTCTCTTCCCACTTCCTCCCTGTAGTTCCCTCTTCCCTGGGTCCTTCTTTCCTGTGCATTCCTGCCCCCTGAGCTGTGTCCCTGTGCAAACACTGCCCTTCTGTTCTTCCTGATTGATCGTTCAAAGCTAGTGTAAATGTTCACCCTCTTTGCCTATCTGTTGCTTGGCTGGAAGCCACAGGAATTCAATCCCAGACCTGAAGGGTTAAGCAGGGGCCCTTGTCTCAGGGGTCTTTGAACTCTGTTTTAAAAGGACAGCTCTTCTCCCCTGGTCTTGGGGACAGATCGGCCACAGGGCAGCTCCAGGCTCGGAGCAGGGGTCTGTGGACTGCGGACTTGCTTTCCTCCTGGTTTGTTCCTGCCTGCCTTCACGACCAGGGATTGAAATCTCACAGTGGGTTCCCCACCGTCCGTAGCGTCAAAGCCGTCGCAGCTCGTCCAGCGCTCATTCGGGCCTTGCGGCTCTGTTTGCAGGTCAAAGATGAGCCGGACTCGCCGCCCGTGGCGCTGGGCATGGTGGACCGCTCGCGGATCCTCTTGTGTTTTCTCACCTTCTTGTGCCTGTCCTTCAACCCGCTGACGTCCCTGCTGCGGTGGGGCGGGGCCCGCGACGCGGACCAGCACCCGTACTCAGGCTCAGGCCGCAGCATTCTGTCCTTCGAGTCAGGTGAGGGGAGACCCCGTGTGCCAAACGCTGGCTTGTCCCACAGGCTCCAGGGGCTTGTGTAATGAGCCTCACCCCCTGCTGCTGACAGGCACTGAGAGTCGAATTTGAATTTGGGAAGGAAGACTGACCCAAGTTGGGTCGGAAAGAGCAAAACAAACCAGGAACCTGCGCTGCTGTGCTTACTCTGGGGGCAGGGCCCGTTTGAGGAAGGATTTGGGGTGGGGCCCGTTTGAGGAAGGATGTGGGGTTTTACCTGAGTTGCGCGAAGCCAGTGCCCTAATGACCTTTGACTAACAGAGATTTTTGTGGTATTCAGCTCCCTAACGACAAGGGCAGCGGGCTGCCAGCTAAGCGGTCAGCTGTCCCCAGGGTGCCTGTAGTGTGGATTAAGTGAGTGTCTTACTCTTGTCGCAGGCACCTACTTGCTGTTACTCAGTTAGCAACCTCGGTATCCTACCCTTCCTTATGAAAATAGGGCTTTCTTGTGTCACAACTTGGAGTCAGTCAGCTGCCCTGCAGTCTCTCTCCCAGGGCTGTCATGAGAAGTCCCCCCCCCCCACACACACACAGGCTCACCCGGGATGCTCCCTCCTCAGGTTCTGGGGGCTGGTTTGGCTGGATGATGCCAACGCTCCTCTTATGGCTGGTCAACGGCGTGATTGTCCTGAGCGTCTTTGTCAAGTTGCTGGTCCACGGCGAGCCGGTGATCCGACCACACTCTCGCTCCTCAGTCACCTTCTGGCGACACCGGAAGCAGGCCGACCTGGACCTTGCTAGGGTGAGTTCTACCAGCCGCCTCCCTTCCCTCCCCTCAGGCCCGGCCCTGTGTCTCGGCGTGCACTGAGCGCCACTGTGTACAGGGTCCCGAAGGAGGTGCTGTGGTCACCCCACGTCTCAGTGTGTGCCAAGCCGAGTGCCACTGTGCACAGGGTCCCGAGGGGGGTGCTCTGGTCACCTGATGTCTCAGCATGTACCAAGCGCCACTGTGTACAGGGTCCTTGGGGTTGCTGTGGTCACCCAGTGTCTCAGCATGTGCTGAGTGCCCACTGTGTACAGGGTCCCCAGGGGATACTGTGGTCACTTGATGTCTCAGCATGTACCAGGCACCACTGTGTACAGGGTCCTGAAGGGGGTGCTGTAGTCACCCGACGTCTCAGCATGTGCCGAGTGCCCACTGTGTACAGGATCCCGAGGGGTTGCTGTGGTCACCCAGTGTCTCAGCATGTGCTGAGCGCCACTGTGTACGGGGTCCCCAGGGGGTCCTGAGGTCACCAAGAGAAGGAGGAACACTGTCCAGAAGTAACTGTGTGGCCCCAGATGATCTGCAGTTGTAGTGTGACAGGAAGAGTAAAGGGCCGTGAAGGCTCGAGGCAGAGTTCTGGTTGAATGGAGCCGTAGGACCACAGCCAGCGGACACAGCGGACGGATCTTCTAAGTGGAGAGTGTGACCTGAAGAGATGGGTATTTGGAAACTGGCAAGTACATGATGTGTCTGGAACGTAGACATGTCAAGAGAGATGAAAGCCTGAGGCTGGCAGTGCAGCGAGGGCCCACAGTGGAGAGGACTGGGAGTAGTAAGAGGTCTGGGGCTCTGTCCCCAGTTCTCTGGAAAACCAGGAAGAGTTTTTGAATGGGTGAATTCGCTGACTTTCTTTTTCAGTTGACCAAGGAGAGTTTGGGAGGCCTGGTGGAGTGGTGCTTAAGGCATTTGACTCTAACCAGAAGGGTGGTGGTTCAAACCCACCAGCCAATCCCCGGAAGGAAGGTTGGGCAGTCTACTTCCATAGTGATACCACCTTGGAAACCCAAGGAAGGGGTCACTATGGGTCGGATTGGACTTGACGGCAGTGAGTTTGGTTTGGTTTTTTGGAAGGAGAGTTCATGGAAGGATTCTGGGGCAGCTCACAGCACTGCGGGGAGAGTGGACCCTTGAGTCTTGGCACCAGAGCATCCCTGGCATCAGGAAGTCATGTGCCACCCCCCGCTCAAGCTGCACTGCCCACCAGGGAGGGTCTGATTGGCCAGCCTGGGTCTGTCACCCATGGCCGGAGCTGAGGGTTCTGGAGAACAGAATGGACCGTTGGGGCCTGTGCCATGGAGCAGGGCTGTTCCCGAGGAGAGCAGCCTGACATGCGTCTCCCGGAGTCAGGGCTGGGTCTGTTCTGGTGGCCATGAAGGATGGATGGCAGAGGAGGAGACATGAAGTGCATGGAATCAGGGGAGGAGGCTCTTGGAGGTGGCCAGGTGAGGACAGCAAAGGCTTGGAGGCGAGAGGGAAGGTGTGAATTCAAGACTCACTGGACATGTGAAAGAGAAGGTGACAGTGACACTGACTCAGATGAGAGAGCCTGGGTGACGTGGCAGATCCTGTCCAGGCTGTGGGCTCTGCTCTGCTGGAGAGGGCCCTGTGGAGCAGGGCACCAGGACAGCCAGTGGCACTGAGGAGGCCTATTTTCTTCTTTGTAACTTTCTGAAGTTTCCCAGATGTTCTTCAATGAACAGGTATTACTCTGATGATGAGGGCGAAAGGGATATGAAAGTTTTTATTAAAAACCAAGCAAAAAACGTGTGACTCACTGTCTCCATGAACAAATGGTTCCTGTGCCACAAGACTAGAACTGGACGGTACCCAGTTACCATTACTGAATGTTTTGATCAAGGATTCTGTAGAAGAATCCTTGATCAAAAGGGGGAACATGCAGAACAGAATTGCAAATTTGCATGGCCTCTTGACTTTCTGGAGCCATGGAGGCTGGATGAACCCCTAAAACTGATGCCCTGAGATCATCTTTAAACCTTAAATCAAAATTATCCTCTGAAGTCTACTCAATACCAAATAGTAGTTTAGTGTAACTAGTAAAGAATGTTTGTCTTGAACATTATGATCTTTTTAAAAACAAAAAACTTTTTATTGTGATTTGAGTGAAAGTTTACAGGGCAAATTGGTTTTTGATTCAATAATTCTTACGCATCTTGTTTAATGACATTGATTGCAGTCCCACGGTGTCAGGGAACTCTTCCCGCTTCCTCCCTATTTCCTGTTTCCATTCTTCTTTCCTATCCCTTCCTGCCTTCTGAACTCTAGCTTCCCTTCGGATGCCTGTGGTTGATTGTTCTAAGGAGTGTGCCCCTTCCTCGTGGTAACATTCACCATAGAGCCTATTGTTTGGCTGAATGTTGAGCCACGAGGGCGAGTTCAGTTCCAGGCATGGAGAGCGTCTCAGGGGTTCCCCCAGTCTCTATCAGACCAGTAAGCCTGGTCTTTATGATTTTGAACTTTGTTCTACATTCTTCTCCCTCTCTATCCAGGGCCTCCTGTTGTGGTCCCTTTCAGAGTGGTTGGCAGCAGTAGCTGGGCACCATCTAATTCCTTCTGGTCTCAGTCCAGGAGGCTGAAGCATGTTAGACTCTCTTTTTTTTTTTTCTAGAGAGACCCATTAAGCCTTAAGCAGAACAAAGACAAAACAAACAATCATCCAGATGAGAGAAATGTTAACACGCACATGGTACAGAGAGTCAGTGGATTCCACAGACTCACAACCATGATTTTTATATGTATGATAGAAAACAAAAGAAATCATCACAAGAGCATGATTGGTGACAGGTCAGTCAGTCCATCACTGCTGCAAGTGGGACTAGAAGTGGGGAAAGGACTATGACTGGAATACATAGACGATTGCAGGTTAAGAAGCTTACAGGATTTAGTCAGGTGGTCTAAGTATGACTCATGATCATGTGGCCCTGCATC
>NW_006921670.1:6862584-6863785 GCF_000298275.1 Orycteropus afer afer
GGAGTTTTCTGTAAATTATGTTAGACTCTTTTAAGAACTATCTGTATGGAATCAAAGTGACAACAGCGACTGGAAAAATGAGACAGGAACCTTAAGGGGCAGTGAGATTCTGTGGATGGGGGAGGAGCAGCTCACAAAAGGAGAGTGAGCGTGGTTACCCAGCTCAAAGAATGTCCTCAGTGGGACTGAGTTGTCCACGTAAAAACTGTTGGACTCGTGTTTGTTTTACTGTTTATATTCTCGTTGACAACAAAAATACAAAACAAATTATTAAAATAGCCACATCAAAGCAAAAAGACCACCGCAAGCCCGTGGCCGTTGTGCCCTCTTGCTGCTTTGCAGGGGGATTTTGCAGCCGCTGCTGCCAACCTCCAGACCTGCCTGTCGGTGCTGGGCCGGGCACTGCCCACCTCCCGCCTGGACCTGGCCTGCAGCCTCTCCTGGAACGTGATCCGCTACAGCCTGCAGAAGCTGCGTCTGGTCCGCTGGTTGCTCAAGAGGGTCTTCCAGCACCGGTGGGCCACCCCGGCTGCTGCAGCAGGCTTCGAAGACGAAGCGAAGACCAGTGCCCGGGACGCGGCCCTGGCCTACCACCGGCTGCACCAGCTGCATATCACAGGTGAGGGGTGCCCGGACCGTCTCACCCCCTCGGCGTAGTTGGCCAGTGTCCCGCCCTGATGGAAGCCCCTTGCACTCCGCCCTTTAGAGTGGTCAGACCCCTTCCACCTGCACCCAGCTGGGGAGTGGCCGTTGCTGAGGCGCATTGGCTCTGAGGTGCACCTCTCTTCACGTGATCCCAGTACTTGGTGTGTCCCAGCAGTGATGCATGTGATGGTTTGGTTGCCATGTTTTTTCCTTCTTGGTGGTACTTAAATGAATGGTGAGACTTGAGTTTGATAGCATTTGAGATGCAATGAAATTTATTTTATTTTATTCAGTAACACCCAGTCTAATAGACAGGCAGGCGGGTCTTTCTATCAGAATTGAATGAATTACAGTCTGGTGCGGTCGAGGCAGAAGGAGCCCTGTAATGTGAGGAGAGGGCACTAGCTGGGGAAGTTTCTGGAGAGGCTTTCTGGAGACCAGGTCTGGGCTCTGCTCGCAAGGAGGCATAGACTTTGCCAGCTCTGTGTACGGCCGTGATGTCCAAGGGCAGTCTCTCTGCCTGGGTGACCCTGGAGGGTAGTATTTCAGTATAACT
>NW_006921670.1:6865265-6865778 GCF_000298275.1 Orycteropus afer afer
GCGTCCCTGTCAGCAAAGTGAGGAGACTGCTCGGCCTTGCCACCTCCCCGCTCTTGCAGTGAGGACCAAGGCCAGTGACAGTGTGAAGGCCTTAGGTAAGGCTTGCTGGCCCTCCAGCCCGGGAAGAACACTGTGTTCCCTGACTTCAGGGTCACCCCCAGGTGAGCATCTGCAAGGGAGGGTGTGCATGTCCTCCTGGCCCTCTGGGTGCTACCTCAAGGTATGTCCAGTCCTGGTGTTGCTCACTTTTGTATCACTTCTCCACTCAAAAGAGGATATGCTTATATTTTATGATGCTTGTTATTGGAGTTTTGGGGGGTTATTTTTCCATGAAACGAAATTCGAAAGGGGTTTTTAATCTTTCATTACGTTTTGAAGTTTTGGAAACATGGGGATGTATCTGCAGAATGTGGGGCCAGGCAGCGGAGGTTTCGGGACGTGATCGGTGTGCACCTCTGAATCCCAGCTGGTAACCTGCAGTGCCAACCCCTCTCACTTCTGCAAGGAGGTGTG
>NW_006921670.1:6870578-6891769 GCF_000298275.1 Orycteropus afer afer
CAGACGGTACTTTTCTTAACGTAGAGGAAGCTTTGCATTGGGTGAGAGATGCTTATCTATAAACAAGCCATCCCTGGGATATGGAGGCCAAGCTGGCCTCTGTGAAAATGGCTTAGACCAGAGGCTCCCAAACTCTTGGTTCATGGCAGCCTTCGTGTCACGGTGATCTGTTCACAGTGCCCCTCTTAGATGGTTCTAGTGAACAGTTAGGTCTAAGCTACTTCAGAGTTACATCCTAACAACTTACTAGCCGTTTAGAAAAATAGTACACAAAATTGAAAGCCGAGATAATATTTTAATTTCGTTCTTAAAAAAAAACGCAGTTATTTACTAATGGAATGCATACGATTCTTGGACGCGAAGCTTCTCAGACTTCAGGGTCAGATTGGACACCACCACCTTCGTTTCCTTTCCACGTTGGATTTTACATGGTGCTCACTTTTTATCGCAATAATCACTGAAAACCCAGCTTGGTGAAAACCCAGCCCTGTCTTGAGGAGGGGAGTGGTACCTAATGTTGAGATGGCGGGCCGACCTCAGTCTGGTCAGGCCCACAGTGTGTGGGCAGTGTACCGTAGCCTCAGTGCCCTGGGAATTGACGTGGCACCTGGGGCGCCTTGGCATCCAGTTTGAGAACTGTGGGAAGACACAGCCTGAAGCTGAAATTGGCCCCTGTGGCAGGGTGGCTGTGAGGATTTAAACAGTCTGGTGGCAGGTCTCCCACCAAGCCTTTCACACTGGGTGATTAGCCAGGTGAGTTACAGGGGAAGGAGTTCCTAGGCCCCAGCCTGGGAGAATTCTAGTGTCGATAATATTTAGGGACATTATCACGCAGCCCCGATGGCAAGAAAATTGAAAGAGCAACAAAAGTTATTTTCTCAATTTTCCTCCCAGAAGTCACCCTGTGGATGACTGTCCCCGGATTTATACTTCTTATTAGTTTCAGCCGCTAAACTCGAGTCCGCCCACCCCCCACCCCCAGCTGGGATTTGTTAGAACTAAGGGTTTCCTTTTCTTCATTAAGAATTAAGCTTGAAAATGCGTCTTCACTTAATGAGGTTCTAATGGCTTCTCTGGGTTCGTCTTGCAGTACTTTGTTTCTTCCTGGGACCCTTGGGCCCTTCTGAGGGACCAGTTGGGCCTGGGCTGTCCCAGGAGCAGCCACCAGGCCCCTTTGCTTGTCAGGCACATGGTCAAGGAGCAACGTTAGTAGGTGCTGGGACTGCAGAGGGAGCTCTGGTGGTATAGAGCCTAAGGCATCTGACTGCCAACCGGAAGGATGGCGGTTCAAACCCACCAGCCACTCCTCAGAAGGAAGACTGGGCAATCTACTTCCATAGTGACACGGCCTTGGAAACCCAAGAGGGGGTTGGTATGAGTCGTATCGACTCGACAGCAGTGAGTTTGATTTGGTTTTTTGGGGGGACTTCAGAGGCCCCAGACTCCCCACCCCTACCCAGCCTCTGGCCCTTTAGGCCTCGGCTGCTGTGTTCTCCGTCCCATTTACAACTCAGATTCCACAGATGCTCTGTGCAGGGTCAGAGCAGGGCGTGGGCACCCCCACCTCTGTTCTCCACCATGCCTGCGTGGAAGGTGGTCAGCAGAGAGGAGGGGGGCCCTCAGTATCACCAGCCTGTGACAGGAGACCCCAGTGGAACTTTCCTTCCTCGCCCCACACACTGCCCGAGGCAGTGCTGGTGTCTGTCTGTCTGCACGGCAGTTGGGCCGGCTTGCTTTGTCATCTCCAGGCAGCAGTCTCTGGATCCCGCCTCGGAGAGAGAGCCCGTCTTCTTGGTCCGCGTTCCTCGAGCGGCACTCTGGCGTTACTGTTTCTGACCCTGACGTTCGCGTCTCCTGATGCTGTTAGAGTAGCTGAGGGCACAGGAAGGGTCAGCGCCTTCAGACTGAACCCAGACAGTGAGGAACCGGCCCTGGGGACGCAGACATGCACGGGAAGGCGCCGGTCTGGGGCCTCGTCCTGCACCTCGTCGGGGGCGCCCTGAGCTCTCTGTGTCTGCTGCCATTCGGAATGGCCTGTGTTGAGTGGGTCAGAAATGATGGGTTTTAGAGTTAGGGTATCTTCACTTCCAAAATACGGGATTTCTCAGAACGGGGTAGCTAGCACAGTCCCTGCAGTTGTCATGGGGGCCCTGGCACGATGTTCTCCTGGTGGCAGCAGGGCAGGAGGCTGGGACAGTGGCTCTTCGAATTGCCCAGCAGAGAGCTTTCAAAGTCACACTCAGGTCTGTCCTCACGGGCCAGTGTTCATGGCAGGGGAGGTGTGGGGGTCTGTAGGGGGCTGGGCAAGCTTTTGGAGGAGGGTATCTCACACACGCCTGAGCGCACACATACACACACTGTTGCGTAAGTCAGGGACAAGCAACAAGCCTCACAGCTGCCACTGGCCTGTCGAGAGCTGTGATGACGAGAGGAAATGGTCCCTGATCACTTACTGTGAACTGGGCACCATCCTAACTTGTCACATTCAAGGAATGAAAAGTTAACAGAACAAAATGTTGCCAAAAATACCCTAAAAGATGTGAGATTAAAGACAGTGATAAATGAGGGAAAGTCAAGGGGACTGCGTGGCTGGGCTCGGTGCACCCAGGGGCTGAGGGTGGACACACAGCAGTGAGCGCCGGGCTTCCTGGACGCCCACGCCCCAGTCCCTTCGCACGCTGACTGCCAGCGGGGAAGAGCGGGTTCCAGGGGTTAGGAAGCCCCGGCCAGAGGCGGTGCAGCTCCGTGGGCACGAGGCACCTCCCTGCCTTCCTGCCAGGCTTGCACCTGGTTGTCAAGACTGACCGCCCCTGGCCCTAGTTACTTTGTGGGGTTTCTCCCTTCCAGGTAAAGGGCCCGGCCCTCCCTCTGGTCTCCTTTCCCCTCTGCCTCCTTCCGCCACCACACTCACCCACACACAGACACACACACACAATCCTGCCTCCAGCTTGGTGCTTTCCGACGGCCCGTGGGTGCTACGGCCAGCACTCTGCCCTCCTGGTGTCACCCTGAGTCCTTATCCTTCCACAGAGCTACTTTCTCAGTCGAGCCCAGAGCCTGTGTGGGGCCGAGCGCAACGCCGTGCCTGACTCCCTGCGCTGGCTGTGCCACCCTCTGGGCCAGAAGTTTTTCATGGAGCGGAGCTGGTCGGTGAAGTCGGCTGCCAAGGAGAGTCTGTACTGCACCCAGAGGAACCCAGGTGAGGGCGACAGGGCCAGGAGAGCCGCCAGCACCTCCGGGTCCCCCGTGTCCCGGCTCTCACAGGTCATCCCGGTCTTGTTCCCTCATCTTTCACTGAGGCTCAGGGGGGTAAAGTCACGGCCTGAGGTCAGCACACTGCCACACGTGACACCTGGAATGAAGCCCTGCCCCAGGCTCTGTGGACAGTGGCTGCGGGGCTCTCTGGTCCTAGCCGGGGCTTCAAGAAGCAGGTGGATGTAAATGGAACCGTTAGGGAGCAGTGGGTGACAGGCGGTGATCAAGTGCTCAGAGTGGTGGCGGGGCCAGGGCTCCAGGCAGCGGGAGGAGGCGCTGGCTTTGTCCCTGCTGTTTGATGGTGATTGGAGTCGACTGGCCTGCCTCGGGGAGGAGGCCGGTTGGTGTTGGCTCAGACCTGGAACGGCCAGCTGCTTTCTGCTTCGCTTATCCCAACCCTACCCCCGAAACTGGGAGCCTTGAGCGGGTGAGGCACTTAGTTATAGGGGTGTATTCAGACAGTTGAGGGATTCCTCTCTCTTTTTTTTCTAAAATAATAAGCTTCACTAATCAATGAGAGAATTGTGTATGACACCAAAGAGTAAGAACATAAATGGAAACAGTCCTGAGCCTTGCAGCCCCTTCCGCACGGACCCCTTTGTGTCTACGGCTAGACTTTCCATTGCCTCTCACCACTCAGGTCCTGGCCACATTCCTGAGCGTTCCACCCTTCTCGGGCTGAGGCCCCCATGTCCGTGACGTGTGAGGGAGGGGAGGGCTGGTGACACCCTGATCTGGGCCTGCTAGTAAAGGGACTTGTCGGTGACGGGCAGCTGTCCCAGCTTTGCAAGGCCCCGTGTTTAATCAGCGAAATCCCGGGTGAGCACGGGGTCCACGACGAGGCTCTGGAAAAGTGGACGAGCAGGCTCTTCCCTGTCGTGAGCGTGGTGGCAGCCGCCTGCTCTGGGTTGGCTGTTCTGCGTGCCTCTCGGGCCTGGTGTAGTTGTCACCTCCCTACTTGCTGTGGCTGACGAGGCTCGCGGCCACCGCCTTCCAGCTCCCCACCTTGGGTTGAACCGCTGGGCACCGTGCCATGAGCTACAGTAACATACTGGACACCCCCCAACAGGGCTAAACCAGAACCTACGTGGTCATGGGTACCTCAGTGCCAGCGAGGGTCACCATCCCCTCGTCTTCAGACTGTTTAGCCAGATAGCTCTGGATTTGGGTACGGGATGGGGGATTTGATCCCCCTTCAGAAGGGATGCCTGTTTTCAGGGTTCCTCTCCCCACACTCCTATTTCTCTGTAAGGACAAAATGGGCCTACAAATAACACCCGTTTAACCCTGCCCCTGGCCTCTCTCCTCTTCTCCAGCTGACCCCATTGCCCAGGTCCACCAGGCGTTCTGCAAGAACCTGCTGGAGCGAGCTGTGGAGGCCTTGGTGAAGCCTCAGGCCAAGAAGAAGGCCGGTGACCAGGAAGAAGAGAGCTGGTAATGTTCCCGGAACAGCCCCTGTCTCTGGAGCTAGAAGCAAGCAAGCCCTTGTGGAGGGAGGGCAGAAAGTGTGTCCATCAAACCTGGCACAGAGCTTCAATTGGCTGTTCCCTCACACTCCTGCCCCCATCCTCCCACCAGTAGAGCAAGTCAAGGACGTGATGAGTTTGCTTTGTGTTTTTTGGGGGGTGGCCTGTTGAGGGGACAGGAGTAGAAGCAGAATGCCGACAGCTTTGGGACTCAGACCAGCACTCAGTGGGCCAGACCGAGTCTAACTCTCGTGTGTTTATCAGGCATAGCCTTTCCCTCTCAGAGTAAGACCTCAGAGGTGGACAGGTGCCAGAATCAGCCGAGATCAAGGCCGAGGTCCTGAGCAGAGGGCATGGAGGGGGGGCGGTTCTGCCTGTGAGATGAGAAGGCTTCTACAGAGGCGCGGGGCGGGTGGGGGTGACTTTGGAACTAGGCCCTGAGGAGAGTGAGCTCATGGGGAGATGTGAACTGGTGGGTGATGGGCGGGTCAGTAACAGCCCAGAGACCTGGGAAGGAGGGAGGCTGTGGGGGGTGAATGGTGTGTGGGCAGCGCTGTGGGTGGCCCCCGGCAGGACGTGACCTGCTCTTCAGCCGAGGAGGCGGCCAGCCAGGCCCTGGGGTGGCCTCCGTGTGCGGTGTGCCGTGTGTCGTGTGCGGTGTGCCGTACACGGGCCCTTTCTCTTTCCAGTGAATTCTCCCACGCTCTGGAGTACCTGCGGTTGCTCAGCTCCTTCGTGGACTCCGTGGGGGTTGTGGCCCCGCCCTTCTCCAGCAGCTCTGTGCTCAAGTCGGCCCTCGGTACGCACCTTGGGGCGGGTCCACAGGTCTCGGGGCTCCTTAGTGCAGGCCCTCCCAGCCCTCTGTCCTGGGCCCAGGCGTAGCCAGGCGTGCACACTGGAGAATCTCTGGACCCCAGGTCTGTATCTGCAGCCCCATGTAGCACCAGCCCATAGTGCCCCGTTCTGGGCCACAGTCTGGGGGCAGGAGATAGCAGTCCTTCATGTGGGACAGTGACTGGGTGGACAGGTCACAACCCTTCCCAGCTGCAGCAGGCAGCAAGCGGCCCAGGCAGCAGGGCTGGCAGAGCTCACGGTCACGATACACAGTGGTCCCCGACGTTGCTCGGGGTCGACACCGCCACTGCAGACACTGCTGCCCCGGGCTCCCGTGCCTCCTCCAGTGACACAGCCCAGCCCGCTGACTCACCGTGCACAAGGACAGTCTTTGCTTTTGTCCCTAAACTGCCATCAGCCACCTCTGGGAGAGACAAGGGCGCTGGGCTAGCTCGGGCCACTCCCAGAGAGGAGCCAGGGCAGCTGCCACCCCCTTGTGGCCACAGACCTCTTGGTGGCCTCTCTGTTTTAAGGTTTAGACAAGGATTCACTCTCTGCCTTTCATCTCCTGACCATCCCCGGGGGCCGTGTGAGGTCACTAATACCATAATCTTGCTGTTGAGAAAACTAAGGCTCAGAGAGGAAGAAACTTCTAAGATTCTAACAGGAGCCTGGTACATAAATGTTTTGGAAACACTGTTTTTCCTGGCTGTTGGAAGTTTACTTAAGCCCTGCTTTTTACTTGATAACATTACAGTGAACATCTTAGTTTAGCTGATTGTCTCTATCTAAGCCAGTTCCTTGGTGACCGATTGTCAGCAATAGGATTACTACATCAGTCGGGTGAGCATTTGTGTGGCTGTGGATATGTATTGCTGGGTACGTTCCAAACAGTGCTGGCTGATGCTGCCCGCAGGACCACGTGAGAGCAGCCCCAGTCCCTGGGTTCCCGCCAGAGGTGAAGGGGCCAGTACCACCTGGGCACAGGTGCAGCCACGCTGGCTTCTGTGGGTGCTGGGCTGACACGTGGTGCTGCTCCTCTCCAGGTCCAGACGTCGTCTGTCGCTGGTGGACATCCGCAGTCACCATGGCCATCAGCTGGCTCCAAGGAGACGACGCAGCTGTGCGCTGTCACTTTGCTGAAGTAGAGCGTGTCCCCAAGGCCCTGGAAGTGACCGAGTACGTAGGCCTCCTTGGACCCCCAAGAAGCTGGCTCACTCACCTTAGTGGGAGGGGTCCAGGTTGGGGTGAGGAGTCAGGCAGCCTGGGGACTGAGTGACAGATGGAGCGGAAGAGGGCACCGCAGAGAACTAACCGTGGCCAGCGTGTCCGTCTGCCCGTCTCATGCTGGGCACAGCTCGGCTGTCATCACGGCAGCTGGGAGGACCTCTTTCGGCACCACAGAGTAAATGGGAGAAACAGAGTCTGGCCCCAGCTTCTCCAGGAGCTGCTTTGTGGGGCAGGCAGTGTGGTCTCCAGCCAGTGCAGAGAAGGGAAGGGTTCCCAGAAGCCTGTGGGGGCTATCGGATCCCCCCACATGCCAGCATTTCATCCAGTGTCCAGTCAGCCGCCCGCTGTCCCCACCGTCAGCCCTGTCAGCCTTGTCCCATAACTGAAAGGGTCTTTAGCGCAAGACGAGAGCCTCTGCCATTCCTCCTTGCGGGCATTGGGCACTTTGTGACCGGTGGCCCTGCCCGTCACCCTGGCTGGTCCCGATCGATTGGAGTGTCCCCGACACTTCTGCCCCTTGAGAGTGCTCGTGGCAGGAAGGTCTCGGGAGATCCTGGCCTCAGATCCAAGACTCACTTCCCGCCGAGCAGCTCTTAACCAGAAGAACAGGGAGCGCTAAGAGTGGGGCTGACAAGTTTGAAATCCCATGCTCCCTGAAGAAGGCCTGACACCCCCAATTTCATTTCTCCTACTCCTTTTTAAGCCCCTGACCAGTGAGCGCCCAGCAGGTACCCAGCCAGCTCCCCTGAGGAGATAGGCTCAGGGGGGTAATGGCCTAACATCACCCCACTGCTTAGCAGCAGAGCCCTAGCATGCAGCTGAGAGGCTCAGCAGGCTTCCCTCCACCCGCACTAAGCCACTCCTGCGTCCCTTTGCTCTTGGACGGTCGCAGTGGGGAGAGAACCCTGCCCCAGCCGCCACCACCCAGCCCCAGTCCTCTCCCTTCTCTGCAAAGAGGCTGCGTTTCTGCAGAGAGCTGAGCACAGGCTTCTAGGGGAGCTGTCCCTTTTAAGAGCAGGCACGTGCAAGGCCACCACTTTATGAGACCATAGGCAGCAGAGATATTGTGACCACTTTACAGAAAGGAAACTGAGGCACAGATGGTTTGAAAGATCCTGGTTGAGCTGGAGGACGCTTTGTCGGCCACACACTCTACTCGGGTCTTCTGTTGTTGTTGTTGCTGTTGTTATGTGCCGTCGAGTGAGCCCTGACTCATAGCGACCCCTCCTTGGGTTTCCGAGGCAGTATCACTACAGAAGTAGGATTGCCCAACCTTCCTTCCGAGGAGTGGCTGGTGGGGGTCTCCTGTGGTCGTCCATGATAGCGCTATCCCTCAGCACATCTTCCCCTGAGGGCTTACTCAGTGCCAGCCCCCTTCTGGGCCCCGGCAGTAAAGGAACATGTCTTAACAGAGGTGGCACTCAGTGCTGGAAAGAAAATCTAGAGCTGGGTTGGGGGTAAGGGGTGGGGAGTGGGAGGCCTGCCCTGCATAGGCTGCCCCCTTAGGAGTGTGAAAGCAGCACGTCCCTTCAGCACTACAGGGAGGGGTTCTGGGGTTGGGAGGGGTCGGCCTCCAGGAGTACAGACAGCGGTGCTGAGGGAAAGGCCCAGAAACCGTGGTACAGAGGCAGTCGGGTCCGTGGGGAAGCAGAGGTACAAGCTACGCTCCAGACCTGGAGCTGGGCCTGGAGCCAGCACACGGCAGGGGTTGGCCAGACGCACACATCCCGGTGGTATGAGATGAGGGTCACCCGTACCCCGGCTCAGCTCCGCCTCCCCCACCCCACCCGCCTCAGTGCCGACCTGCCTCTCCCTCCCGCCACAGGAGCCCCCTGGGGAAGGCCGTCTTCCACACCTGCAGAGCCATGCATACCTCGCTCTCGGGAAAGGCCGACAGGCAGCAGAGCTTCTGCCACTGTGAGAGGGCCAGTGGCCACCTGTGGAGTAGCCTCAACGTCAGCGGGACTGCCTCTGACCCCGCCCTCAACCATGTGAGTGGGGGCATCCCAGCACCTGGGGCTGTCGCAGAGCCCCCTTTCTGGCGTGTCCCCACCTGCCCCTGTGCCAGGCCTCCTGGATCCCAGTGGCGCGGGCGGCCCCTGTTGTCACCGCACCCACTGAGCAGGCCGAGCGCCCGGGAGGCCTTCGTAGCGGCAGCACACCCGGCGGGCAGCTGGGGTGCATTGTAGTTGCATTGCATGTCCCGGCAGCACCGTGCAATGTTCCCACAGTGCATCCCAGAGGCCTGCCCGTCTGCGAGGAGACTCCTCCGGCCTCCCCAGGGCCCCGTGCTGGGGGCGAGGATCCTTGTTCGAGGGCATTGTGGTCTCAGTCACCGTCAGGCCACGTGGCTTGGCCCTCCCGGGCAGCACACACGACTGAAAGGAAAGCCCCGGTGCTCACCTGGACCAGCGCGCTTTCACTCAGGAAGGGGGACAGGAAGACCCCGGGGTCAGACTCGACCCTTACTGGGGCTTGAGCCCCAGGTGACTGGGCTGGCACTTCCGACTAGAGGACATCAGGGGGCCCAGGCAGGACCTGAGAGGGCATGGCTGCCCGCAGTGACAGGCAGTGTGTGGAAGGGCCCCGGCGTGGAGCCCTGCAGGGAGCTGGACAGTCCCACGTCACCGATCACCTTTCCGTGTCTGCCTTAGTGTCTGTCTCCATGGAGAACCCACACAGTCTCTGTGGAGTTAGGTGTACAAGCAGCTGGGGCTGCCCCCGCGGCTGGGACTCTGGTGGGAAAGTGGGAAGAGGAGAGGGGACCCGTGGGGCCTGGCGGCCCTGCTGCCCATGGTCCAGAGGTGCCCCAGTGCCAGCTTCCCCTGGGGGTCCTCACCCATGACCCCTTGAGGCTGTCGGTAGGGTCTGTGCACGGTAGGGTCTGGGGCAGCACAGGCAGCCCCTCCTTGTCCAGAGCCTCGGGCCAGCCCAAGGGGCCTCCACCAGGGTGGGAAGACTTGAGTGTTCCAGGCCGGCCCACCAGGGATTCGTTCCTGCCTCGGCCCCTTGCCCCGTGTATCCCCCATGCAGGCTCTTGGCCCTCTGAGCTTGGCACTCTCACCTACAGGATAGGGGAGAACACATCTCCCACCCCCTGGGCCCGTGGGAAGGGTGAGACGACACAAGACCAAGTTCACCACCAGCTCTCCTCCCGCCCCGCAATGCTTGCCAGGCTGCCCCCGTGTGGGGCTCTGCACCTCCTCCCCGGACTGGCATCTGTGTCCCTGGGCTCTGCCGGTCACCCAGCTCCTCCCTCACGGCTCTCCCCACAGGTGGTCCAGCTGCTCACCTGTGACCTGCTGCTATCCCTGCGGACTGTGCTCTGGCAGAAGCAGGCAAGCGCCAGCCAGGCCCTGGGTGAGGCTTACCAGGCATCGGGCGCCGAACTAGCTGGCTTCCAGCGGGACCTGGGCAGCCTGCGCAGGCTGGCACACAGCTTCCGCCCAGCATACCGCAAGGTGAGCCCCAGCGGGCCTCGACGGGCTCCCTGCAGGGCCTGAGCTCTGGACCCCAGGACAGGTGTCAGCACCTGCTTGTGGGGCTGCCCCTCTGAGGCCAGCCAGTTGACCCGTCAGGCACTTGCTCAGGCCTGACGCTGGAACATGGTGGTGGCTGCCGTTCTGTGCCTGGCCTGGAGCTGTCCCCACCAGGCAGTGCTGTGATAGGCAGGCGTCAGAGGGTATGGGAGTAAGTAGGGGCTTCTGGCCTGTCCGGGGCAGAGCAGTGAGGGGCAGGAGTGCCTGAGGGAGCTGTGGTCGGACCCAGGTAACTGGCCTGAAATGTTCAAACTGCGCCTCACTTTCTTTGAGCCCTGCCCTTCTGTTGCCCAGCCTTCCCCACTGGCATCCCTGCTGCCGCCACGGGAGCCGAGTGTCTGTGAGGATGGTTGTATGCCTGACTTGCAAGATTCAAATCTTTTCCTCGTTTGTTACATTTTCATTGCTAATTAGAGTAACACACTTCGCATTTTTACCTGAATTATTTCCCAAAAATTCAGATGAGGTGGGCAGACGTGAAGGGACTGTGTTTAGAGGACGCAGGAAAGGAGGAGGTCCCTGGGGGCTCCTGCCACCCTAGAAGCCAGTGTGTAGCCCCCACACTCATCATCCTGCGTGCTGGGGGCCCCTTCTCTGTCACTAACGTTCTAGTGTGTGGCAACCAGGACAGACCTGTCAGGTCTGGGATGTCATCATATGAGATCCTGCCCTTAGCCAGAAAAGTGGAAGTGGCCACTGGGGTCTGAACACAGGGCCCGCTCTGGCCACCTTCCATCTGATTGGGGACAGCTGGCATCAAAGTCCTCATGCCATGCCATTTCCAACCTGCCACTCCCACTCAGACCCTTCATAGGTCCCTTGTCCCCTCCTGGCTACCATTGCACTCAAGACCCTCCCCGCAGATGGCAGGACGTGAAGGAGCCTGGGGTCTGTGGATTAGAGAGCAGCCCCCTTTGCTCCCCAGTGATTCATATTTACTGAAGACTTGCACACTCTCCTGGAAGCTTCCAGTCTCTTTCTGAAGAAGCATGAGGGAGCAGGACTCGGCACCTCCCGTCCCTTCTGTCTTCCCAGGCTGAGAGCCACTTGCCTTTCAGCCCCGGAGTGGAGGGCCTGGGCCCTTGCTGGTCTGGCTCCTGCCCCCAGCTGCTCACCTCTGCTTCGTTTGTCCCTTCTGCTTCCCGCCGTTCTGGCTCGGCTCGGCTCAGGGGAGTTCAGAACAGTGGACGCTGCTTTGAGGAGTGAGCGAGGCAGGGTCGTATATGGAGGAGAGGTGACGGGATAGGGCAGAGGGAGAGGACTTGCTGGGGTGTGGACACACCAGGACCTGAGACTTGACTGTTCCCCCCAGGTGTTCCTGCACGAAGCCACTGTCCGCCTGATGGCAGGAGCCAGCCCCACCCGCACCCACCAGCTGTTGGAGCACAGCCTGCGACGGCGTAGCACCCAGAATGCCAAGCACGGTGAGTCCGAGGGCACCCGGCCTGGCGGCCCGCAGTGTGGCCTCCGGCACAGCTCTCGGCCCCTGGGTCTCATGTGCAGGGAGCCGGGAGAGCAGGGCAGGGGCTAGAGTTGCAGCACTGAGCCCAGTTCCTGCCCGAGAGCCGCAAGCCGGGATCAGCAGCCAGGCCTTGGGGCTCCGCCCAGTGCAGAGCTGTTCACCTGTGAACTGCGCTGGGGGTGGGGACAGACTCTGCGGGAGGCGCTTGGCACAGCGCCACGCAGGCTGGTGAGCGGGACCTATATATTTCACCATTCCCACAGGTGAGGTGGACGCCTGGCCTGGGCAGCGTGAACGGGCCACCGCCATCCTGCTGGCCTGCCGCCATCTTCCCCTCTCCTTCCTCTCCTCCCCGGGACAGCGGGCCGTGCTGCTGGCCGAGGCCGCCCGCACCCTGGAGAAGGTGGGGGACCGGCGCTCCTGCAGCGACTGCCAGCAGATGATCGTCAAGCTGGGTGGTGGCACGGCCATCGCTGCCTCCTGACCACCACTCTGCCGCGCACCTGCCTTCCAGCCTCACTGCCCCTCTGTCTTTCTGTCTGCCCCTGTCTCTCCCTCTGTCTGTCCTTCCTTCTCCCTCCGGGAGCCTGAGGATGAGCCTGGCTTCTGAGCTGTCCCCTGCCAAGGCCGCCTCAGGCCGGTGGGGCCGTGGGTAGAGCCCCTATGCTGCTGCATCAGCCTTAGGGCCGGGGCCGTGTGATCTGAGAGAGAAAGACTGGCGGGCCGTGTGGTGGGGTGCCCAGGCTCGAAGGCTGCTGAGCCCCTGCCCGGAGCCCTCCCAGGGAGACCCACTGGCTGCCACCCCCGGTTTCCTGCTTCTTGGTTTTTCATCGGGCTTTCCTCGGGGATCATAGGTCTGGGGCCCCAGGGAGCGCGTACGCACCCTGGGCTCGTGTGCGGTGTGCCCTTTCATGCGACGTTTTTATATCCGTGTGCTTGGGCGCGCCCTGACGGCAGGAGCTGCTGAAGCACCCTCCATTCCCTCCCTGGGCCCGTGTCCCCTCCCCTGGGCCTGACAAAGCCCGTTCATTGTTTTTTTTCTTTATTGTGCAGGACACCAGGGATGGGCAGGGAGCCAGCCCTGGGAGGCAGCGGGAGGCAGGGGCCAGGCCTGAGATGGATGAAATAATGTCAGCATTATTTTTTAATTTTTTTAAAATAAATGGTATCTTATTTAATTGTCCTGTTCTTCCCACTCTCCGCCCACTGGGACGAAAGCCCAAACTCAGGCTAGGCCCGAGGGGCTGGGAGGGCTGAGGCCAGCCACCCGTTTAGGGCTGGGGGCGGTCCTCCCATGTGAATTTTCCAGTTCCCTCCTACCCCTACCCCAGCCCACCTCCCACCTCCTACCTCCAGAGTCTGTTTTTATCCTTTTCTGGTCTGAAAACAAGCCAAGGTGGCAGCAACTGGCCCCAGACCCGCCCCAGAGACCAGCTCCCCTTTTTGAGGGTGGGCAGAGGGTTGTACACGGTGGGCACTAGGGTGGAGGTCCCATGCCCTAATGGGGGTCCTAGGAGGCTGGGGGGGCTGCCCTCTCTCCCTGCCCTGCGGAGGGTGGGCAAGGCCCCGTGCCAGTGTGGCCCTGTGGGCCAGGTTTGCCCCTGAGGTTTGTGGGCTCCCTCCCCACTCTGACTGTATTTGTGGACCCTGTCCCCTAGGCCAACCCTTGTGTCACGTGTACTGTGCCTTTTCTCCTTACAGTGCAGGGGTGGGAGGGGGTGGTTTCAATGACAAGGAGATGCATCCATGCCCGCCTTTCTGTTCAGCCGCTCACGTGGCCAGGATGTAGACTGCTGAATAAACAAATTGGTACCCCCACCAGTGTAAGGTGTGTGACCGCCATCACTAGCCACGGGGCTGTATGACTTGGTCTCCCACGGGCCAGCGAGCAGGGCCGCCTCCCGGTCACTGCGGGCAAGCCCGAGGGGCCCCAGGGGCTTCAGCAGGAAGGCCTTCCCTGCTGGACGTCCACCTGCCCCCTCCCCTCCAGTGCTGGCTGTCCTGCTCACACTCCTCCTCTGGGAGGGGTCTGTGATACGGGCTGTGGGTGACACTCCTGGGGTCACCATACCCACGCTTTGCTCCCAGAGGTAGAGCTGCTGAGGCAGCTGACCCCAGAATCCTGTGGGGTTTTGAGTGCCAAGCCCTGGTGTGTTTCAACTCTTCAATCACCCCCAATGGGGGGCACTCTCTGTCTCCTCTTCCTCCCTGACAGCAGTGAGCCTCTGAGGACACTCAATGGCCATAGATCAGACCAAGCCTGGGCCTGTACTTCCTGGCTGGGTCACTTCGGGCAGGGACTGTCCCCCTCGGCCTCCACTTATCGTGTTCCCCATGAGCTCTTGGCAGCCTCGTGAGGCCAGCCTTGGTTTAGGACACCCCTGGGTGGGGGTGGGGGTCCGCCGAGGAGCCATTGGCGGGAGAGTGCCGAGTCTGCTAGGGTAGGGGGTGAGGGGTAGTAGCTGGGGCCAGGTGAGTGAGCCTGGTGGCTGGAGTGCACAGAGGCCTCCCCGTGCTCCCCAAGTCTGAGAAACGGGCCGGGTCTCTTTAGCACTCTGAGCTCTTGCCCTCTGAAGGGCAGTCGTGGCCACACTGTCCTGGGCCAGACCAGCTTTAGGGGGCCAGCCCCTGCCCACAGGTAGCATTTTCTTACACAAGGACCATGTCCCATGGCCTCAGCCCAGCCCCAGTGGACTCAAGATCCAGAGCCCTTGGGGCTGAGGAACAGAGGGGTTGTTCCCACCTCTTGACATAGCCCAGCCCGGGCCTGCGTCACCAGGGTGGGTGGCCGTGGGTGGCCGATGTGCCCAGGAGCCCCATCCTTCTGTGAGTCTCGGCAGGCTCCATGACTCAGCACCCACCCCCCACCCCCAGCTCCACACAGCTGTGTAGGCCCAGGGCGCCTCACCCCCACCCCCACCCCAAGCCAAGGGTGTAAGGGCTGGACTCTAGGCTCTGCTCCCTCCACAGCCTCAAGGGGCAGGGAAGTGGGACACTCCTGCAGTTGGGGGCTGGACAGGCCTGGTGGGTGCCTGGTGGGTTCTGAGGCCTTGGGGCACGTCAGCCAGCAGGAGGAAGGTCTGAAATGGGGCTCCTGGACCTGGAGCCAACACTCATGTTCATGGGCTCCCCGGGCTGCCCTGCTATTGCAGATCCCTGTGGCAGCTGAATACAGAAGCTTCCTGAACTGGGGTTCAGCTGGGTGACCTCCAGACTCCCATTTCCTCACCTGTAAAGTGAGCTCTATAAATGTCCCCTCTTCCGGGGTTCCCGTGGGGATCAAATGAGAGACAGCAACAAGTGGGGCAGTTAGAACAGCATGCCTGCCAGGGCGCACAGCTCAGACCGTGTCACTGTCACATTGAGGCCCATAGCCCAGCCCTCACCTCCCCAACAGTCCCTGGCACAGAGGAACCTATCAAAGAGGCACGCAGGCTGTTGGCAACTATTTGGGCCACGGCCAGATACCGGGAGCCCTCCTGGCAGCAAGCGGGGAGCTGGCGGTGCCCAGTGTATGGGATGGGGGGGCACTGCCCAGCCTCCCATCCCCCTTCCCCCAGAGCAGCTCCTGGGAGGAGGTCCCCCACCCTGAGTACCAGCTGTCCGCCAGGCCCTCTGCCCGTGCCCATTGGGGGGGTGGCCCCAGGCCAAGCGACCGGCAGGCCAGGGGCCGGCCTAGAGCCAGACCATCACGTAGATTCAGGCTGTAGGGCAGGGGATGACACCTCCAACAGAGGGCAGGGACCCCAGGGGCCTAATGGGCCCCACAGTCCTCTCCCCTGTACTAAGCCTCAAGGTGGCTAGACCCTAATTGCCTCCTTGCCCCTGGGTCTGCTGGTGTGGGCACTCACCCTGGCCATCCCTCCATCACTTCCCTGGCTCCCAACAGCCACGCGTCAGGCCTCCAGAGCAGTCCTCGGCTGCTGCGCCCGCTGTGCCCTCGGCTCCCACCACCGTCTGTCCAGCGAGTGACCAATACTGCCATCAGCGCCTGGCCCGCCAAGCTAGGGCGCCTTCTTTATTCTCAGGGGCGGGAACCACCAAAAAGGGCCTATTTACACAAGGAACTCAGGCCTTGGGACCCCTTGGCAGGAAGACTGGCCTGAATCTCTGGTCCCCTCGTCCTGCGGGCTCCAAGGACCCCTGCCCCGTTTGGGCAGCAGAGGGCTGGCCTTCCTTGGCCGTGGCTCCTCCCCACAGCCTGGGGCTCCGCACCGAGATGTCTGCAGGGGCCCCTGGCGGATGAGGGCTGGGCGATGCCTCCAGGGGACCGGCGTCTGCCCTTCACACGGTGACCTCGGCTTTGCTGTTGGTGCTCAGGTGCCGGGGTCCGCGGCCCGCGCTGCCGTACAGGCCAGGGGGCTGCGCGCTGAACGCCTCGGGCAGCTTCTCCACGCTGAACTGGCGCCGGGGCGCGTGGCTGGGTCTCCGTGTTGCCGGGGAGGCCTGGGCCGCCAGGTGGCCGCGGGGGGCGGGCCGGACCGGGCGGCCCGCGGTCCAGGCCTTGTAGTGGCCCGACGAGGCGGGGCCAGCCGGGGGCGCGTAGCCCGGTGGGGCCCAGGGGCAAGCGTCAAGCAGCGCGGGCAAGTCCTCGGGAGGCCGCGGGCCCCGCGCCGGCAGAGTCAGCGGGACCGGCTCGGGAGCGGAGAAACGCTGGTAGAAGTCTGGGGGGGCGCCCTCTGTGGGGACAGGGCGGAGGAGGTGTCAGACCTCAGGAGCGGGGTCAAAAGGGCAGAGTCGGGGTCGGACGGCAGGGGCCGGTGATAGGTGAGGCAGGGAGGGGGCGGGGTCATGGACGGGCGGGGTCATATCGCAGGGGCGGGGCCTCAGCACCCACATAACGAGAAAGGGCGGGGTTAGGCCGCGGGAGGCGGGGCCCGGGGTTGGGGTATGGAGGAAGGCGTGGGAGCCAATTGGCTGCGAAGGAAAATTTTGGTTCTCTGCTGCAGGATGGTAGCTGTGGGCGATGCTGGGGTGGCGGGAGCTCTGATCTAGCCAGGCTGTGAACTTTGGGACTCAGAGCTGTGTCCCCCGAGTTGGGTGCCCGGGGGCGGTGGGCCTGACAACGGGCGCTCCAGCACGGCGCAAGCCACTCACCCGCTGCCTTGAACGCTGCGGCCTTGAGCGTGGCGTATTTGACGTAATCAGGCTGCGGCGTCATGGTGCTGCCGCTCTGCAGCCGGGGGCCGCGCGGGGGCCGCGGTGTCACCAGCCCCAAGGGCACGTTAGTGGAGCGCTTCTTGTCTGGGGGCGGGGCAGGGAAGGGGCAGGGAAGACGCGCTTGGGCCCGCTGCCCGGGGCGCACTCCACCCTGCCAGAACCTGCAAGGCCTGGCTCCAAATAACACGAACAATAGCAGTCAGCCCCGCGTGGGTGCTAACCTAGTAGTGACTTGCCAGCCCACCCTCCACGGGTCAACCTTGAGCCAGGCTCAGAGTCCCAGGATCTCCAGGATGGAGGAATGTCTGAAGACCAGAACCCAAAAGAGATTGGGTGGGGCTGCCAATGCCGCCATCCCAGCTACAGGCCAAGAGGGGCCCCAGCCTGGAGGAAACGGCCCACAGGAGGTCACAGACCTGGGCCAGGCAGACCCCAGGACCCTGGGAGGACTGGAGGGCCCCAGCTGGAGCCTCAAAACCACAGTCCTAGTGAAGGTCCCTGAATCTGAAGCCTATGCCCAGCCCCTGAGAATCAAGGTGGCAGAGCCCATGGGGGTGTCCCCTCCGCCAGGGCAATTCCCCAACCAGCTCCATTGCCCCAGCTCCATTCACACACCTGTAGCCCATTTCCATGTGGGAAACAGCCAGCTCAGAGCTCCCACTCCCAACCAAAGGATCAACCCTACACCCTTTCCCATGCTCTCAGCCCAGGTCAGGGTCAGACAAGGGAGGTCCGGTGCTCCCAGGCTACTCACCTGTGCTGTTGTGGGGGGAGCCCTGAGGGAGGCCATCACTCATCTGCACCTGGACACAGCTGCCGAGGGGCGGGCCCAGTGGTGGGGGCAGTGGCTCCTGGGGGCCCGGCTGCTTCAGCAGTTCTGTTAGCGTTCTGTGGGGACAGAGTGGTAGAGGCTGCCCACCCCCCACCACCGCCTCCTGCCTCCCCCTTGGCCAAGCCTTGGCTTATCAGAAGTCAGCCCTGGCCGCCACTCTCACTGTGTAGTCCTGGACATCACTAGCCCTCCACCCTCTCCTGGAGTTGGCCTCACACATCCTTGACCAGAGCAGGTCAAGGAGTTCTAGTGGGGTTACACGTAGCCAGGGGTCACCTTGTATTCTAGGGGCTCCTCTCACCTCCTCCTCCTGGAGCCCCGATCCAATACCCTCCAAGTCAAGCTTCTTCTCTCAACCCAAGCTCCCTGAACATGTCAGGCCTCCTGGACTTTGCTTGTGCTGTTCCCTCTGCCTACGACATCCTTTCTGCCAACTCCTCCAGTAAAACTCCTACACACCCTTCAAATCCCCACTGGAGTTCCTCCTTATTCCAGAAACCGTCTTTACCTGCCCACCTAACCCTTCCTACTGCAGGGGCTGCTCTGGGTCCTGGGGCGTGGTTATCAGCACAGGCAGGGAGGGGTAGGCAGATGAGAACAGGGACACAGGAGATGGCCCAGCACCAGAGGGCTATGTGACCTTGGGCAGCCACTTCCCTGGGCACCCAGGACACCCAGCCCCCACCCAGCTGTGACAGCAGCTGACAGCCTTCACCGAAGAAGCCAGACCCAGCCCTTGGCCCAGCTGCCTCCGGTACCCAGAACCCATGTTTTTCTCCTATTTCCGTCTGACTCCCCCATCCCCTTCTGGGGCTGAGGCCTCAGATGGCTGATTCAAGAAGAGGCACACAGGAGGTGGGATCCCTGAGGGTCAGCACGGTTTGGCTGTAGTGCAGCAGGGTCCAATGCCTCCTAGTGCCCCACCCCGACCCGACCTCCACACCCAGCTCACTCCTCCACCGCCCAGCCACGGTCTCAGCTCTGGGCAAGCTCCCTCCAGCCCAGGTCTCCCAAACACTGCCATAATTTTCATGCCTCTGGACCTCTGGACAAGGAGCTCTAGTGGGTTAGTGCCTGAGGCATCTGACTCCTCACCAGAAGGCTGGCACTTCAAACCCACCAGCCACTCCTCGGAAGGAAGACTGGGCAATCTACTTCCGTAAAGATTTACTGCCTTGGAAACCCAAAGGGGGTCGCTATGAGTCAGAGTCGACTCAATGGCAGTGAGTTTGATTTTTTTTTTCTTTTTGGTTTGACCTTTGAACAAACTTTCTCAGGGACAGACTCCAGTCCCTCCCCCCAAAATCCCTTGAGCAGCCTTTCCTGATCATGACCCCCAACACAACAGTTAAGGAGAGCCAGGGTTCAGAAGCCACCCACACATACGCCCAAATCCCTGTTCTAGGTCTCCCCAGAGAGGACAGAGTCAAACATATGAGATCCTGACTCCACAGAGGGAAAGGGCCTAGCCAAGCCACACAACGCATCCTGAGGCTGATGGTAGTGGAACCGGCTCTGCTTATCAGTTTCCTTTCAGACGAAGAGGGTTCAAGGTAAACACATCAGCCAGGTTGTCCAGCCACCCCTGTATCCATCATGGCCCATGGCTTCGGATGCCCATCCCCATCAAGCATATGCCCTGCCCTTTCCCCAGCACTCAGTGTGAGGGACCCCACGTGGGGGAGGATGCAGGCTGAGAGACCCACAGTCCTAGGGTAGCACAGTAGCTGAGAGTGGGGACCAGGTCTGGCTCCAGCTCTGCCCTCCAGCCGTCGGGGACAGGGGAGGACTAAGTCCAGGGGCAAGAGGGCCTGGAATGCCAAGAAAGCCCTTCTGCCCTGCCCCCGAGACCCCGGAGGGGGCAGTATGCGTCTCTCTATTGTCACTTCTAAATACCAGCCTGTCACACGCAGCACCAACAGCTACCACCACAGAGCAGCCCACAGGCCCAAGGGGTTGGGGGCTGGGAGGTGAGAAGGGTGCAGGCCCCCAGACGTGGTGGGGGGTGGGTATGTGTGCGTGTGTCTGGGTGCGGGGCAGGGGGCTCCAGGGCAGGGACACACAGAATCCCCTTTATCCCTGTTTTCTGGCTGAGGAAGGGAACCCGGGTCTCTGAGACCCCACTTCACACTAAGCTCTGAGCTCAGCCCGCCCCGCTCCTGTCCTTGGGAGCGTAGGGGTCTGTGCCCCACCCCCTCACCTCAGCCCCCTTGAGTACTACACAGGGGGAAACTAAAAAACAACAACAAAAAAACGAACTCACTGCTGTGGAGTCGATTCCAACTCATAGCGACCCCTCCTTGGGTTTCCCAGGAGGTATCTCTACGGAAGTGGATTGCCTAACCTTCCTTCTGAGTGGCTGGTGGGTTTGAACCGCCAGCCTTCTGGTTAGCAGCCAAATGCTTAAGGCATTACGCCACCAGAGCTCCCACAGAGGGGGAGGCCCTGACATTGCTTGAGAAATACTGTGTGTGTGTGTGTGTGTGTGTGTGTGTGTGGAGAGCGGAGCGGGCTCTGAGACCCCAGAGAAGGAAGACCAGGCCTGAGTCACACTGAGGCGATGGAAGTCCCCTTCGAAGGGGACTGGAAGGGTGAGTGAGAGCCAAGAGCGCTGCAGACGTTCACCACAGCACCTCCGCACTCCTCACCCGCCTGGCCAGTGGGGCTTTGCCCTTTAGAGCCCCTCCCCTTGGCGGGGACCTTGTGGCCCTCCGTGCAGGGCGACCTGCCCTCCCCGCCCACTCCAAAGGAGGAGGCGGGAGCCACGGAGGAGGGCGGCCAGCGCCCAGCCCCGGCCGGCCGGAAGGTCAAGGCGAGACAGGGCAATATCATCTGTCTCCCTCTGTGAAGTGGGGGTGGGGGAGCCGGAGACAAGAGACAAATCAGAGTCAAGAGCGACAAGCAGGAGGTGACACTGCTCAAGGACCACCGCTCCCACAGGGGTGGGAAGTCCGGCGTCTGCGGGGGCGCACACGTGCGGGAGGGCCGTGGGGACGCACTGGGCCGGGGTCATCCGGCCACGGGGGTCACGCTCACCTGGTCACGGTGCGCCGCGCGCGCGGGCTGTGCGCCCTCTCCAGGCCCAGGCGCGCCCCGATGCCGGCCAGCACTAGCAGCGCGGCGACGCCGCACACCGCGTAGACGGCCGTGTGGCTGCGCTCTCGGCCCGGGTCCCGGGGCGCCGCGGTATCCCGGGCGCGCGCGGGCGGCCGGCCCGTCTGCACCCAGGCCGGCGTGTCGTAGTTGGAGCAGCGGCTCTGGTCCAGGCGCCGCGGCCCGTCGTGGCAGCAGAAGCGGTAGCCGCACGTGCCGCAGCAGAAACTGTAGGCGCCCGAGCTGCAGTTGAAGGGCGGGTCCCACTGGCCCATCACATCGTAGTAGCCGCGGCAGCGGTCGCCACCCGCGGGGGCCAC
>NW_006921670.1:6892364-6899897 GCF_000298275.1 Orycteropus afer afer
CGGGAGGAGCGCGGACGCGCCGCGGAGGGAGGGGAGCTAGCTGCGTGCAGCCCGCCCCCTGGGACCCTTCCCGAAGACCTCGGCAAACAGTCCCGGAACTCGCAAGGGCTTCAGCTTACGGCTCCCGAGGCTGTTCCTTCGGACGTCCGGCCCGCGACTGCGCGCCTCTGTGGCACACAGGTGGGGACTGAGGCGCAGAGGCCGGAGCTCCCCTCCGTCCTCGGCTGCCTCCTTCCGGCTGCCTGTGTCGGTTCTGATCCACGCAGAGGTGTGACTTGAGGTGGTACCTTTCCCCTCTGTGCGCCTCGATCTTTCCCTCCTGACAAATGGGAAGGAAACCACTGGCAGAGCCGCTGCCGGGCGGCAGGTCTGAGGACCCTGGGCGCAGCCTGGCCGTGCGGCATTAACCTCGGGAGCCCCCACCCGGGTAGCGATGGGCTCCGATGCCGCATCAGAGGGTGAAGCGGCGGAGACTGGGCCAACCCCTACCCTCTCTGTAGGGAGCGCTGGGGGCGCAGTGCCTAAGGCATTCGACTGTTAACCAAGAGGTTGGTGATTCAAAGCCACCAGCCGCTCTGAGGAAAGAAAATGGGGCGAGCTACTTCTGTGAAGATTTACCGCCCGGAAACCCAACGGGGGTCGCTATGAGTGGGAGTGGACTGAATGGCAGTGAGTTTGGTCGTGTTGGTTTTCCACGCTGCGTACGGGGGGCGGGGGCAGTCCTGGGGGCGGGGCCAGTGGCGGACCTCCGCCCCGCCCTCCGAAGTCGGTCCACCAACGCAGGGGGAGGGGGCGCAGGGAGCAGAGACCGAGCTAGGACCTGGCTTCCCGCACTGCCAGGGCGTTGCTCGGTCGTGTTTGCAAGTTGGGTTAACGGGAGAACCCTGCTTCTCTCTGCCTGTTTCTCTTTAGTCACATCAAAAACTCTTCTTGGAAGGCAGACTCATAACCTGCCTCCACTCCTGCAGGAGGCGGGGTCAATATGGTCCTTTCCCCACTGTCCAGAGGGACGGGCGTCCCCCAGTTCACCTGGGGTCCCGGCGCAGCGCAGACCTTTCTCGACATCTGCTATATGGATGAGTGAGCTGACTGGTTCCTGTAAGATGAAACATTTGGGCTTCCTGCTGGGCCTTTCGTCGCCTCCCCCCAATCACTGGGCGACTGGGACTTATAAAAGTGGGGGGTGGGGGTAAGTGGGGAGGATTATCGTTTTAAGGAGGATCAAGTCCTGTTGCCAAGATGAGAGGCTGACAGCTAATTTCAAGTATTAGTGCGCTGTGACGGGAGCGGGGTGACCTCCCCACAGCCCACCCCTCGCAGGGTCCTTCCCTGTGTCTTGGCTAAATAAAGACACCCTACTCCTCCTCCCCACATACACCCACATTAAGCCCAGAAGACCCCACCCCAATTAAAAACAAGACTCATTACAATTACAGAAGGGGAAAAAAAATAAACAGAGCCCAGGATGGAATGAAATTGCCTTAATCTCATCGCAATGGTGATAAAACGTGTCACGTGTCAGAGCCTGCTTTCTCACTGGTTTTTAGTTGACTCTCTGATGTTCTTGAATTTTTCGCTTGTTATTGTGGGACATCCTCCCTGGCTTCCTTAGGGGACATTCCTAGAAACAGAATCTGTGGCCCTGCTGCCAGGTTACTGGAGCACTTCTCCCTCTCCTGCCCCACCATGGAGGGGACAAGGCTTAAATAGAAGCCCTGGTGGTGCAGTGGTTAAGTGCTTGGCTGCACATCAAAAGGTCAGTGGTTTGAACCCACCAGCCAGTCTGTGGGAGAAAGATGTGGCTGGCAGTCGGCTTCCATAAAGATTACAGCCTGAGAAACCCTATGAGGCAATTGGACTCTGTCCTCCAGGGGCACTATGAATTGGAATTGACTTGACAATGGATTGGGTTTTTTAGGTTTAAAGAAGCGTGTCTCTGGCCCTTTGGGACCATGGCCTTTTCCTAGGTAGGGTGTGGCCCTACTGGGCCCAGAGCCGGTCTCCCTAATGCCCTCTTGTGGGGTCATGCCCTCTCCTTGCCCCTGTCCAAGGCACTGTTTACCTTTGACCCCATGTTGACTCTCCTCAGGTCCTGATAATATGCATGCCAGTCACAGGGGATTATGCCTGTCGTTTGTTCAAAGAAGGACCTGGACTCCTTTTCCTCCTCGTCCAGAGACTGATGCCCCCACCCCACACAGCTTCCAGCCCATTTCAGCCTGGTTCAGCGGTCAGCCAGAACCACAGGCACCTGTATCTGTCCAGCCCACACTTCTGGGAGAAGGCTTAATGCCTTCTCCATATGAACATGCTGAGCGTCCATCCCGCTGACACCACCCCTGTACCAGGTGAGAGACCTAGAGATGCAGCCCAAATGAGGAATGACCCCTTTGCGCAGGCAAAGATTGAAGGTCCTGGATCTTGCAAGCCTCCCCTTCTCCCTGGCAAGGCACCAGGACACCTGCCCCGTCTCCTCTGTCTGTGTCATCCCCCCAAGCCTGTGTCACCAAAAAGCGTCCATTGATCCAGGCTTAAAATAACCCCTGGCATCTGCAGCGAGCCCCACAGGGCGGGCACAGGCACTTGTCTCCGCTCCTGAAGGGCACCCGCCCCGCCCCCAGCTCCTGACGCTGGCAGCTTGGGTGTGCGGGTGTCTGTGCAAGCTGGGGCTGGTGTGGCTTCGAGACCTTTCCTGTCCATGCACATGCATTTATGCGTGTGCGTGTCAGTGTGGGTTGGCCTGGGCACACATGTCACTGTCGAGCCCTCACTGGGTATGTGGCCTTGACTATGGGAGGCTGGGGTTCCTAGAGGTCTGGACACTAGGAAAAGCCTGTGCTGAGCCTCAGTTTCCCCATTTTATTTACTTATTGCCCCCCACCCCAACTAGTCCAAAATTTTCCTCCCTTTCCCTCCCATCCCTGGTAGCCAACAAGCTGGATTCCCTTCCTTAAGTAAACCTTTCCTTGACATTTTACAGTAATGGGCTCATAGCATAGTACCTAAGGCACTTGACTGCTAACCAGAAGGCTGGCAGTTCAAACCCATCAGCCACTCCTCGGAAGGAAGGTTGGTTGAGCAATCTACTTCCGTAGTGATACTGCCTCAGCAACCCAAGAAGGGGTCACTATGAGTCAAGGCCGACTCAACGGCACACAACAACAACAACAACACAGGATTTGCCCTTCTGTGACTGACTTACTTCACTCAGCCTAATGTCCTCCAAATTCATCCACGTTTTGTGAGACGGTTCGGGTGTTCTTCATTATTCTTTAATGTAGCCCGGTATTCCACTGTGTCGGGGTACCACATCCATCCATCCGGGGCTGGGCATTTAGGTGGTTTCCATCTCTTTGCTACAGTGAGTTGTGCTGTTTCCCCATTTTAGATGGTAGGTGGCCAGTCTTCTGGCTCTGCCCAACCTTGTGAGAGTGCATTTGGGATTTACTAGAGAAACCCAAGCCCAGAGAAGGGAAGTGACATCTGTGACTGGCACACACCAAGAAGGGCCAGGAAGGGCCAGGGTCTGGCCTGGAACCTGCACAGTGCATCCAAACCTGCTTGCTGGCCAGTTCAGCAGAGACAGGAGCTGGAGCAGGGCCCAGAGCCCAGGGGAAGCGCCTCCTTTCCCCACTGAAAGCGCGCCCGCCTGTGCGCGTGCTGGTGCCTGACACACCTGCTCATGCTGAGCCTTTGCAAAGGCTCTTCTCCTCCTCGAATGCCTTTGCAGCCCCCACATGGAAAGCTCCTACTTACCCTTCATTTAAGCAGACTGACCTGGCTTGGAATCCCTTCTCTACTAGAGCCAGTCAAACTTCCTAAGCCTTCAGCTTTCCCATCTGCAAGACAGGCTGCTAGCATGTCTTTGGCAGGGCTGCAGGGAGAAACCAATGAGCTTCTACTGGGAAACACACAGGTACGTGCAGCCTCTGGGAGCCCCCACCCAGCCAGGCTGAGAGGACGGTGAATGCCGCAAGCCTTCCCCAGCCTCAAAGGCTTCATTCCCAAGCCTGCTTGGCTTGGACAGCGACCCAAGCAGCAGAGATTCTGGGGAACTTGGGACTCCTTGCCAGCGCAAGTGCCGCTACTGGGAGGGGGTCGAAGGAGGAGGGCCCGGGCTGCCTTTGTCTTCTAGAGACAGCTCGTGACTCAGGCTCCAGCTGCCCGTGGGAGGGAGGGGGCGCCCGGGCTCCTGAGGTCGCCGGGAGCAGCGAGATTGAGGGGCTGGGAGCTAGGGCACAGCCTCCCGTTGCAATCCTCCATGCACCCTCTCCCGGCCTGCACCCTGCCACGCGGAGTCTTGCTCCAGTCGTCTAGAGTTGCTCTCTCCGCCTGAATTCCCACCATTAGTCTCTCCCTTCAGGACCCTTCAAAGGCCTCGGTGAATGTGCAAAGCCGGAGCGGCCTCCCAAGGCCCTAGCGCGGGAACAGACTCTAAAAGGGCAAGGCCTGGCGGAGGCCACACAGCACGTCCCCGGGGAAGGTCCGCCCGCACGGGGGCACTACCCAGAATAGCTCCGAGCTCGAGGCGAGGCATCCTGCATCCCTCACAAGCACACCTGGCCCCAGAGTCACAGCCCTGCCCTCCCCTGCCCGCAGGACCCTCCGAGTTCTGGTCGCCATCCTCCAGACGCGTGTGGGCGGGAACCCCTGCCTGCCTGCTGAAGGCTGGAGCTTGGAGGGGGTTTAGTTGCTTTAGGTTCCGACCCCTCTCGGCCTTGGCCCCGCCTCTCAACGTGCCCCTGGCCCCACCCCTTCCTTTCAACCCTGAGGCTTGAGGTCTGTCGGCCCCGCCCCTCGGCATGGCCCCTCCTCCCGACGCCGGAGCCTGGAGGTCAAGGCGCCGCGGGCGGGCTAGTCCGTAACTGGAGTTGCTGGCACCGCCTGGGGTCTGGGTAGGCTGCCTGGGGCTGAATCCCAGATTCTCCGCAGCTGAGGGAGCAGAGGAGATGTTCAGGGGCCGGATGGATCCCAGGACCCCGTAGCGGCCCCGGGCAGCCTTTCCACCCTGTTGGGGGCTCACGGGCGAGCGCGAGAGGACAGCAGCGCCTGTGGCCTCTCTCCCTCCTGGTTCCACCCCACTCGTCGCGTGACCCTGGGCAGTTGCTCCCCGCCTCCCTAGCCCCTGGGTCAGGATCGGGCAGTCCGGGAGGGGGCGCTGAGCAGACCGTGACTGGGTTCGGGAGAACGTGACCTGAGTGACCCACAACAGAGCCAACGGGAGTGAGAACCTACCCCGTCCCCCAGAGTTTTGCGGGGAGCAGGGAAGCTCCCGGGCTCCCTGAGGGTGGCGGTGGGACGGGCATGGACACAATGAAGTTTCCAGCCCCCTGCCCTTCCCCCGCCCCTCATCACTTTTGCATACAGACCCCTGAACTTGAACGGTTTTTCTCAGCTACGGTCCGGCCAGGCAAACCTCCTAATCTCCTACTCTCCAAAGCTCTCTGTGCCTTGGAGTAGGTCACCTCTGCTTGGGGCAGTCCCTGCCTGTCATTGTGTGCCTCCCAGCAGACTGGCCCAGGGCAGGTGTGGCCAGATCCCCTCTGTCTAGTGGGGCAGGAAATAGATGAGCCATGGAAGGTAATGGGCCTGAGAGGACAGCCTCAGATAGGGACCCTGGGACACAGTTCCAGGGGGAATGGCTGTGCGTTGGGGGCTCTGGCCAGGAAGTGTCTGTGACCCAGGGAAGGAAGGGGATGGAGGCACTCCTGGGTGGAGAACCTACTTGCCACATGACCTCTGACCACCACGAGGGCTGGCTGGCCCTCAGAGCCCCATTTGCTGACAGGAAGACAGCCAGAGAGATGCCACCAGCTTCTAAGGACAGTGCGTGTGGGGCCATCTCTGCTGAGCCAGAGGGAGGTGAGGGGTCAGACGCTTCCTCCCAGACCTCACCAGCTGGGCTCCCCACCTCTAGCCCTGTGCCCCTAGCCCAGGGTTGCCCAGCAGGAAGTGAAAAATGCCTGTAGGAAGCCCCAAGAGGAACCGAGACTTCAGCCAGCCCCGCCCCCACCTGCCGGGGCCCTGGGGACCTCGGGGAAACCAGACCCTCCTTCAGGAAAACCTGGCCTAAACATAGGCTGGGGGAGGGGCCTGCTTCCCTGCCTTCCCACCCCAGCAAGCAGCTGGGCCAGACACTATCCCAGCCAGAACGCTATCAGGGCCAGCTATCCCGGAATCCTCCTTCTGCAGGGACCTGGGGGGAGAAAGCCCTGTGAAGATGAAAACTAGGGTGGAGCCTGGCATGACCCCAGGCGGTAAGTCACTCCCCTGGAGGGCACCTGGGCCAATGCCCTTCCACCGGCCACAGGGCAGGGGCAGAGCCTAGGTCAAGCCCAGGTCCCCTGTTCACTGCCTCTGGCTTCACCTCTCTAGCCTCAGTTTTCCTCTCTGCAAAATGGGCCTTAGAATCCCTGCTGATGGCTGTAAATTGGTCTAGATTTTTACGAAAATGTTTAACAAGGCCAAGGCCTTTGGCACACAGCTCCCCCAGGAAGCACTCCCTCTCTGGGTTACAATAGCAAACCCCACAAACAACAGAATGCTCAATGGAAAACAGCAGATGTGGAAAGCCTTGTTTGTGGAGTGTTTAAAGACAGGAGAAAACGTGTACAGAGTGATTGGGAATTCGTAGAAAACACACCGTCCACACCCATGGCCGAGGGGGTAGGGTTATGTGTCATTTCTTCAGATCCCCACCCTGACTCCACTCTCCAGAACTTCCCAAGTTATCTCCAAGAAAATGATTTTTAACAAAAAAAGAATTGTTTAAACAGGTATCACACACACACACACATCCAGATGCTGTTAAGAAGATCCAATTGAGGTTTTAGACGTCACTAAGGGAGTGACACCTTGGGTTTATTGGTCTGATGGAGCCTGGTGGGACCCTGAAACTATGGCCCCTAGTTACCCTTCAGGTCTGGAATTGAACTCACTCCTGTGGCATCCACCCAAACAATAGAGAGACATAGAGGGTAAATATTTACATCGGGGAGATATCCTCAAAGCGATCAATCCATCAATCTTGGGAGACCAGAAAGGCAGTGTTTGCACAGGGAGGTATCTGGGGAGGTGGGGCAGGCATGCATAGGAAAGAAGGACACAGGGAAGAGGTAACTACAGGGAGGAAGTGGGAAGAGAGCTGTTACATTGCGGGGAATTACAGTCAATGTCATGAAACAAAATGTGCATGAACTGGTGTATGGAAAATGAATTTGCTGTGAATCCCATTACTAGGTGCGATAGTTACGTTTGTGTGTCAACTTGGCTAGGACTGGTTGAGTGGCTGGGCAGCTGGATGTAGTATTCCCCATGATGAGACTGGTAATCAACTCCATGGTGGAATCTACTGTGAACTGCTGAGAAGCTGCCTTAGGGAGGTGGTCTGCTTCCTGTGTATCAGGAGAAGCCTTGGGGAACGGTCTCTACCTTATAGCACGCTTGAACCCTGCATGTAGCTGTGTTGTTGTTCATTAGCCTGCCATGCTCTGCCGACCTTGACTTTCAATGGACTTGAATTAATGGCCTGCC
>NW_006921670.1:6900852-6928435 GCF_000298275.1 Orycteropus afer afer
AAAATTAAAGACACCTTGGACAGATGGTGGGGTCCGGTTACAGAAGATATTGTGACCCCTGGTCTGGTCTCTGCTCCTGGTCCTTTCCCAAGGAACAATCTCTTCTGTTATCTGCTGGACAACTCTGCCACCGAGTCCGAATGGGTGGGGAGTGTGAATCCCCTAGATTCCCTTCTAGTCTGCGGCCAGAACTTTCCATTCAAACGCCCACCTCCGTTTTTCAGAAAAGGAAACAGCCCCAGCAGGGAAGTTTGGCACCAGCCGGGGGTCAGCTGGAATGGAGGTTTGCATGTCTAGGCCCCAGGGGTTTTACCCACTCATTCACCTCCAGGGCTCAGGCGTGACGGTGATGGAAAAGGTGAAGTGCAAGACAGAATCGGGACAAGTGGCAGCCAAGAACAGCGCAGAGGCCCCCGACTCGGGGACCAAGAAGGAAGTGAAGAGCTGGGCCCATTTGGGGCCTGCACCCCCTCTTCCTCCCCATGCCTGCGGCTTACCACCTGACCCCACCCTGGCTATGTGTCTCCCCAGGAGCAGGGGGTATCTGAGATGGGTTCTGGAAGGGGAAGGCTAGGCAGAAACTTGGAGGTGAGTGCCCAGCTCCATATGCTGCTGGCCACTGACCAAGCTGGGAAAGGTGCAGGCAGGATGGGCTGGTGTCTGCGAGGCAGGTCTGGTGGGCAGGCCAGGGAGAGGCGGGCAGAAACCGTCGAATGCATGGACGGAACGCGGCAAGGTCTGACAATAGGACAAGATGGGACTGAAAACCCCGGCTTCCTTTTTATTTTTAAGTTTATTTGTTTTGTTCCTGTTGTTGAGAATACACACAGCAAAGCCCACACCAATCCAGCTGTTTTTCTACACATACAATTCAGCGACGATGATAACGTTCTTTGAGTTATTTAACCGATCTCGCCATCCTTTTCTGAGCTGTTGCTCCACCATTAACATAAATTTCCTGCCCCTTCAGGTTCCTGTCTTTCAGGTTACTGTTGTCAGTTCCATACAGATCATTCTTAAAAGAACATAATGCTGTAGACAGACCTTTTTTTTTTCTTTAACTAAAGCTAAACTATTGTTTGGTTTTAAGTAGACTTCAGGGGCTATTTTTGGTTTAAGGTTTAAAATTAACTCAGGGTAATAGTTTCAAGAGTTCATCCAACTTTCATGGCTCCAGAAGTCTGGTTTCCATGAGCATTTGAGATCCTGTTCTGCAATTTCTCCCTTTTGATCAAAGGTTCTCTATAGAATCTTTGACCAAAATGCAGAAATCCATCTTCTGACTCCCACTCCAGTGCTCCTTCCAAGGGTGCTGAGCTATGACAATACCCAAAGAGGCTGGGGAAGGTGGAGTCCGGATCAGGAGGTCTGATGTATGTTGGGCGGGCTGTGGCTGACTGGTGAATGCACAGTGTGGTTTCCAGAAGAACAGAGGTGGTCTTGGCCCCATACCCTAGAGGGAGGGGCACCAAAGCCTGAGGAGCAGCTTCCACTAGAATAGTGGGGTGACCCTAGGGGCTGACATGGAATGGCCAAGTGACCCCAGTACCCAAGGCTAGTGCATGGGATGGGTCACAGAGAAGGGAGCTCAAAGGACATCAAGTCTAGCTAGTTCAAGGCTACAGACCAGCCTTAACTTCTGTACAAAGGAGCTTTCTGTAGGTCCTGGAGCCTGCCCTGTGTACAGCTAAGTGTGCTGTGGCTTCGAGCATCTGGGACCCCAGGGTGGTCTCTGAGGGCAGTGTCTGCCAGTGTTCCCTCAGCCTGAGTCTGGGAGCCCAGCCTTAGAGGCTGTAGACTTCCTCCCACGTGCAGGCCCGTGCTTCTGGAAGCTGCCCCAGGGTGAAAATGGTGTCTGAAGTCCCAGAAGATTGGGCCAAGCTCAGGGCTGACCCAAGACAGATACCCGAGAGTCGGCCCAATCCGCGCTGTTTCTCATCCCTAAATCCCAAAGCAACTGCTTACAAAGACATCAGGTTAAAAGCAGGACTGCTCTGAGAGCAAATATGGAAGAAATATGACACTTAGTTACAAACAGGAGCCTGGGTGGCACAAACGGTTAAGCACTGGACTACCAACCAAAAGGTTGGGGGTTTTAACCCTCCCAGAGGCACTTCAGAAACAAAGACCCACCAATCTGCTTTCCAAAGGCCACAGCTTTGCAAACTCTACGGAGCACAGTTCTTCTTTGTAACACATGGAGTTGCCATGAGTCAGTCAGGATTCGCTCAATGGCAGCTGGTTCAGTTTCAGGTTTGAGTAGCAAACGAAGCTCCCGCCCTCGCTAACCGTTTATCTAGATTCACTCTGGCGTAATGGAGGCTCTCCTTTAAAGGGAAACCCCACGACATGGTGCCCGATTGTTCCGCAACACAGGAGCTCGAGTACAACCTTCCAGGGCTGTCAGAGATGGTCTGGTCCGAAGTCAAAAGCGAACACGCCGAACAGTCCATGCTGGCTAAACACAGTGGCTCGGTGGCTCGTAACAACATCTGTGCAGGGCTCAGCAGGGCGGCAGCCCGGCTCCCAGGAAAGGGGCAGGTAGGTGCTGGGGTGAGGAGCCAAATTCAACTTCCAGGCCCCTGGCTGGTGGCCCACAGGGAGGGCAGGCCACCTCCTGCCCCCTCCGTCGCTACAACTGCTCAGGCCCAGCTGTCTTGGTGGTCACCAGCTCAGTAGAGCCCAGCTCTGTGGCTGGCACAGGGACACTGTGGCCCGATGGGGTGGTGGCTGCGTCTTCAGGCGGAGGCCAGATGGGAGCTGTGGCATCAGTGGGTCCAGGGGACAGGATGATGGCATTACCCAGAGGCTCTGGGGGGGCGGTAACAGAGGGTCAAGATTGGGTCACAGCCTTCCCCCCACCACCACCCTCTGCCCTGACTCCACCTCTGCAGGGCAGCCCTCAGACCCAAGAGATAACTGGCTACAGCCGGCTCTCTGTGGAGCAGGAAGGCGGCCCTGAGGACAGGAAGTGCCGAGTGTGCGGCCTGCTGGGGGGCCAGGAGAGTGGGGAGTGTGACAGGAGGGAAGGGAAATGGGGGAACCCAGGCTGTTGGTCCCACAGAGATGTGTGACTAGGCCCCTCAGAGTCCCAGAAGGCAGAACAGCCTCCTCCCTTAGACCCGGCTCCCTGTGTCCTTAGACTGGGATGGATGAAGAGCTGTGGTCCTCTCTTGGAGTAGGGTTTGAGGCGCAGGGCTATGTCTCCCCTTGAGCCCAGGTTCTAGGAGCAAGCTACTTCCCCTTGATGTGCCCCGTCTTTTAGAACCTCCTCCCCTTCATGCCTTCCCCACCGACGGCCTGGTCTCTCCCATCCCCCAAGCTGCACCTCCCCCTTAGGGCTAGGTCTTCCCTTTCTCACTGCCCCTGCCCCCAAGGCCCCAGCCTCCCCACCCAGACAGTCCCCACCCAGGGCGCCATCTCCACCCTTAGACTGACCTGTGGCCCCCTGGCAGATCGAACAGGGCCTCTCGGTTCCCCTTGATGCCCACTCACCGTTCCCGCTGCGCTCCGGGGCCTCGGGGAGCGCTACCCCGCCGCGCCGCCGCCTCCAGGTCACCAAGCACACCAGCAGCAGGGCCAGCGCCAGCCCCAGCAGCGCGGGGGCGCCCAAGAGCAGCCCGGGCAGCGGCAGCGCCCCCTGGGGCCCGGCGCCGGCGCCCACTGACTCCTGCGGCTGCAGCGCCGTCCCGGGCGCCAGGCTGCTCGCCTCGGCCGCTGGAGGAGGAGGAGACAGGGACGGCCGGGGAGGGGGAGGGCCGGAGGGAGGCGAGGCTGGGCCGGGGAGGGAGGGCGGCGGGAGGAGGGAGAGAGAGGGGAGACGGGCCACGAGGAGCGGAGAGAGGGGCGGTGAGGGCCACGCACGACCGCCGGGCCCCATCAGTGCCCTGCCCTGAGGGCCCCATCGGGCCGTCGCCCCCAGGGAGCGCTGGAGCAGGCCGGGATGCGCCCTGCGGGTCCCTCCCGGGGCAGGGGGCTGTCCTGCTGTCCCTCTGCCGTCACATGGGCCCCGATCTTACCCGGGCTGGGCTCCGGCGTCCGGAAGAGCTTGCAGGCCACACAGAGGCGGAGCAGCCGGTCGAAGCACTTGGCCTGGCCGCACAGGGTGGGCGCTGGCCCGTCCCTGCTTCCGATGTTCCTCGGTCCTCGCGCCATGGTGCTCTGGGGGCGCGCACAGCTGGGGCCGAGCCTGCCCTCGGGCGGGGCGGGCGGGTGGGGAGGAAATCGGGTGGGGCCACTCGCCCTCCCCACCCCTGCTCCGCCCCCTGCCTGCTGGGGTGGGACCACTCAGCCAGGGCCCCAGATCTCAGTCCTCCAGCCATTTCTCCATTGACTTAAACATCACTTGTACCCTTGCTGGGTGGTCGCTGAGCCTCGCACTGGGACAGAGCTGGGGGTCAGAGCAGGACCTGCTCTTGGGCAGCCAAAGGGGTCCGCCCTGCAGTTTGGATGCAGACCTCGCTTGGTCCACGTCACCAAAGCCAGCCCATGGCCCCAGCACTCCCCACCACCAGTGCCCACACCTCATTTACTCATGTCTCCTTTGTGAGCTGGTTTGGTTCTTGAAACCCTTCCGAAGTATCCACTCAGAACCAGGCGTCCAGCCTGGCGGTGGTGACACTGGAGGTGGTGATGGGGGGGAGGGCAGATATTGGCCTCACGGTAAAGGTCATCACCACCTTGACTGAAAGGCTTTGTAGAGAAAGTCATGAGGTGCTTGCTGCATGGGTGGAGGTGTAGAGGAGCACCCTGGGAAAGGGGCCGGTATAAGCAATGGCTTGGAGGGCCCCAGTAGAAAACCAAGGAGCTGGCTGAGGTCTGAGTGGTTGAGAAGGTTGGACTCTGACCTGAAGTCACTGGGGAGCCGCACAGGGCTTTAAGAGGCACTGTCACAGTCAGATCTGCTTACAGGAGCCTCTGGCTGAAGTGAAGGGGACACACCAGGCTTGGGGGAGGGCAGCAGAGGGACTAGGGACAGCTCAGTCTCCTGACACTTGCTCCAGGTCAACAGACAGACAGACCAAGGCCAAGCAGATGGGCTGCCCACCTGGCCTCTTCTCCCAGGACCATGTGTCCTGGCTTGCTCACCTGAATCTTCCCAGTCTTTGGCTCCCCCCATCTCTGTTCTCTCTCAGCCAGTCTGGGACCCCACACAAGCTCCCTCTGCCTTCTACAGAGGGCAAGCGCGAGCAGGGAACCTCAGGAGCTCACAGGCCAGCAGGCAGCACCAGGCTAGTGGCCCTTGGTGGCCCATATCAGGTGTCGGGCTCTCAGGGCTGGGAGCACAGAGGATGGTGCAACTGTCCAGAGGACGAGGAAGGGGTTGAGGCCGGAGGAACATTCCAGCAGAGGGAAGAGTGAAGGGGAAAGGGCTCCGTGTGGGGACACACGCATGGCCACTCACTGCTTCTCGTGGGGAACTCTGGGGCAGGAGAGCTTGCGTCAGGTGCCAGGCTCCCAGACCCGGCAGGAGGAGCCCCAGAGGTGTCCGAGTAGGAGAGGGACTTCAGAGGGGCCCCCTCTCTAGCTGCTCTGGAACTGGAGCCTGGACAGGCCAGCACAGTGTCGAGGGGCCGCACCAAGGCCCACGGCAGTTGTTTATGGAGAAAGGCGGCCACGGTGACTGCCTATGGAGTGAGGGGAGCAAGGCTGAAGCCCTGGTTCCTGGCTTGGGGGACCACGAGCCTGCCAGCCTTAGAGGGTCTCTGGCCCACTGCCTCTGCCTCCCCTGCCCACGGGCCAGCAACTCAGCAGCAGGAAGGTGTAGGCGGCAGGGCGGCTGCAAAGGAGAAGTGGGCCTGGGGTGGTGGGTGTGAGTGTGGGTGTGTGCTGAGGGCGTGGGGGTAGCCAGGGCAGGGAAAGCCTTTCTAGAGGCAGGGGTGTGGGGGTTGGGCAGGGCCAGGAAGCCTGGGCCACCCCCACCGTCGTCACCAGAGGTGCCACTGTTACTATCTGCTGCTGTCCAGCCACGACCAGAGCTCAGAGTGTTCCACGCACAACCCTCACTGCGGACCCCTGGGCAGAGGCGGGCTGAGGCTTGTGGGGACCAGAAGCAGCAGGGATCCCGGGACAGGCTGGCCCAGTGCAGCCAGGCCTAATCTCACAGGGGGCAGTGAGAGTCTAGGGCTGTGACTCCTCCAGCAGCCAGGGGAGACACCATGCTCTGGGCCCAGCCAGAGGGGCAGAACTCTTCTTCATTCTCTACCACGCACCTTGGCCGAAGAGGGGAAGGCAGGCTGCCTGGAAGGAGAGAAGCAGAATTACCCACTGGCCACCGCGAACTTTTTCTGGGCACCTACTATGTGCCACTGGGAGCTCTGGTGGTACAGTGCCTAAGGCACGTGACTGCTCACCAGAAGGCTGGCGGTTCAAACCCACCAGCCACTCCTCGGAAGAAAGGTTGGGCAATCTATTTCCGTAGTGAAACTGCCTCGGAAACCCAAGGAGGGGTCGCTATGAGTCGGGTCTGACTCTACAGCACATAACAACAACAACAACTATGTGCCACACAGGGTCAGGTGTGGGGCAGAGGCCTGTGGTATGGAGAGTGTGCGGGTCCCCAACTCAGACAAACATAAACAGGGGTGTGTGGGGGTCTGTTAGGTCTCGAATCTTCTGCTCGGACCAGTCAGCCGTTACAAGGAGAGATTTCACCTCAGATCAGCATAGTCAATGTCTGGTTATTTTTCAGTGAATGTGAGAGTAGAAAACATTTTAGGAAGAAAATCAGTAGAAAACTCAATTTTTTGGTTTTTTACGAAGATGATTAATTTGGGATCTATGAGGGAGAAGGGAATCTCCCTTAACCTTTGCCCCTAAAATTCCCTCCAAAACACCTTCTGACAAGACACCATTATGACGCCCACTTTTCAGATGGGGAACGGGGGTGCTGAGGCTCTGACCCAGCAGGCCTGAACTGGGTCTTTGTCCTTCTGACCGTGAAGCGTGGCCAGGGCCCTTGGTGCCTGGGGGGAAGGCTGGGGACGGGGAAACCCTCTGCACCCTTTAGACAAGCTGGGTCTCATCAGGGGCAGCCCCCAGGAATGGAGAAGCCCGGCCACCAGAGCGGGCTGTGAAAACGCCCTGAGACCCAGGGGCTCCGAGTAATATCTGAACACAAGCTCGTGAAAAAGCCCCTCAAACACCACAGGAGGGTGCTGAGCGGGGGGGGGGGGGCATTTCGCGCCCTCCCCAGAGGGAGCCCCTCGCTCCAGACTTGTTCTGGGGCTGTGATCGCCTGTGTGCCGTGTGGAAAGCTGTTGGGCGTTGTTTCACAAGGCGGCTTGTTCAGTGTGACTAGTTCTCTTCAGCCTTCCTGTCCCCTGCGGCCACATCTTGTTAGTCACAGTGGCTCCTCAGCCCCGCGGTCTGGTACCCTGAATGAGACCTGAGGGAGGGGTGGTCTTCAGGGGCCTGGGGCACCCCAGGTGGGCCAGGTGGTCAAGGCCTACACACCTCCATGACCATCCCTCTCTGCTCCTCACTCTCTCAGCCTTCCATCCTTACACACCTGCTGGGCTGGACTCCCACTTCCTGCTGCTGAGAGGCTGAGGAGCGGGGGTCCCCCTTCTGACCTGCCGTGGAGGGCCAGGAACCTCGTGGAATGTGGGTGTGTGTAGGGAGAGTAAGGCGTTGAGGCCGCAGCAGCAAGGGCCTGGGGAAACCCAACTTCACTTCCTCGAGGTCATAGATTGGATTCGGAAGAGGATGGGGTAGTGAGACTTGGTGATGGCCGCTCTGCCTTGGTCCCCACTGGTCTGGCCTCAATGGCCTCCTCGTTCTGACCCCCCAGGCCGCTCCCTCCTCTCCCCATGTCCACAGCCTGGACACTGCACCCTCCCTGCTGTCCCCTAAAAAGGAGACTTTCCAGTGGTGTCCCTGTTGGTCAGAGCGAACTCCCATGAGGAGAGTGAACCTCCACACTGGGAGTGCCCGGCCCACTGTTACAAGCAAGGTGAGACCCTCCAGGACCAGTGAGGGGACAGGCGACAGGAAGGCCGAAAACAAGTCTCGCTGCATAACCCCGTTTGTGAAACAAACACCCAACAAACAATTTTCCATATGGCACACACATGAGGACGGAAAGGCCCAGAACAAGCCTGGAGTGAGGGGCTCCCCCTGGGGAGGGCGGGAAGTGCCCCCTCTTACTCAGCACCCTTCTGCATTGTTTGAGGGGCTTTTTCCATGCACGTGTGTTCAGGAATCGCTCCCTTAATCGCAAATAAAGCTCCTGTCTGTGTAGGAGCTGCTGCTCTCAGCTCGCTTTCACGGCCAGGTCCGGGCCCTGGGCCTCCTGCAGGCCAACACCTCCGCCACGTCATCAAATGCTTAGTGAGCACCAACTGTGTGCCTTCGTGCTGTTCTGGGTTCCAGGGGGGAAAAAGCAGGGAACAGAGACAAAAAAAACAAAGAAATAAGCAGAATAACATAGCATGTGAGGAGGTGAGAGGTGCTGTGGGAAGTCAGGGAAGGCCTGGGAAGAGGCCACCTTGACCCCTGAGGCTGTCTGGGGAGGAGCAGAGCTGGCAGGGCCAAGGCAGAGCAACTGGGAAAATGGCAACTCGCTGTTCCAGCCTCACCACCTGTCTGGCCCCATGCCCTGTACGTCACCCGCTCGCCCCAGCCCTGTGAGGGAGGTGGCACTGCTGTTCCTATTTAAACAGAAGACGATAAAGGACTCGCAGACAGAATCAAAGCCAGGCAGCTGAGCCCGAGTTCTCCCGGTTCCACACATTTCCTTGTCCACAGCCGACATGTGGGGGCTCGGGTCCAGCCCTGGGGCAGCCTGTGTGTGTCCCCTGACAGAGGCTGGCCTGTGGCTGAGCACAGCAGAAGCAGACCCAGTCCTGGGGTCTCCCCTTTCTGGGCCTGGCCTTGCAAAGTTGTTATGTAGTCAGACCAGGTACCCACAAAATGTAGCTCCCAGGCCTACATTTGTTGCTGACATTCTCTGATGTAAGGGGGTGACCCCAATGAAGGCTGACTCCCACCAAGGTCAGGGGCACTAGGGACCACCCCCTTTCCTCCCAGAGCTGGCCCTCAGCTGCCCCGTCCCTGGGGTTACACTCCTGGCTTCTGCCCCACTCAGTTCTCCAAGTGCCTGCCAGAAGTCCTTTCACGGTGATGCTGTCTGCCCTCTGTGGCCCCAGGGGAGACTGAGAGGGAAAGGGTGCTAAGCCAGCAGGAACTTTGCAGAAAGAGGCCTTTCACGCAGAGCTGGCCCACACCCTTTGGAACTGTGGCTGGACTTTGCTTCAAGAAGTTCGCCTCACCCACCACACAGCTGACCCTCAGGCCAGCATTTGTGGAGGGCAAACTTTGGGGCCGGCCCCGTGCCAGGCTCCTTGGAGTCTCACTGGGCCTTACAAGAAGCCCCAAAGGGCCGAGAAGGCAAGTGAGGCTCAGAAAGGGGAAGCGAGCTACTGCCGACCCCAAGTTGGTGGGACTCAGAGGCCGCGTCGTTTCCCACTGCACCACTTCCCCTCTGTGGCCCGCGTGCCCGACTTCATCACAGGCGGGCCGCTCTGTCTCTGCTCCTGGGCGGTGGAGGAGACAGGACACCGGGCTGCTGGGAAGCCGCTATTCCTTGGCAGGGATGGGAAACACTATCAGGTTTTGGGGTCTGAGTGCCCCCTCGAGGTGAGCTCCCACGGGTGCACCCCAGAGCTGCCTATACCAAGTGGCCTGAGGGACAAAGAAACCTGGGCCTCTCTAAGCACCTTAGATACCTCATCTGCATTGTTGTTGTTTGCCATCGAGTTGGCCCGACTCATAGCGACCCCTCCTTGGGTTTCCAAGGCAGTATCACTACGGAAGTAGGAATGCCCAACCTTCCTTCTGAGGAGTGGCTGGTGGGTTTGAACCGCCAGCCTTCTGGTGAGCAGTCAATTAGCAGTCAAGTGCCTCATGCACTATGCTACCAGAGCTCCTATGCTGCATTGTTGTTATGTGCCGTCGAGTCAAACCCAACTCATAGCGACCCCTCCTTGGGCTTCCGAGGCAGTATCACTACGGAAGTAGGATTGCCCAACCTTCCTTCTGAGGAGTGGCTGGTGGGTTTGAACCGCCAGCCGTCTGGTTAGTAGGCAAGTGTCTTAGCCACTATGCTACCAGAGCTTCCCCTATGCTGCATAGTGGGGCCTAAATACCACCTTTGTCCTTGATTACCTGAGAGGCCCAGCTGGAGCATGTCTTCTCCAGGAGTCTCATGTCACCCAGCCCACTGAGACCTGCAGCCATGGGGTCCTTGCCCACCCTCAAGAACTGCCTCCCCAATGTAGCAAACGTGAGTGATCAACATGGTGGCACTGAGGAAGAGGAAGCCATAGAGAGGTGCATGGGAGGTACAGACAACAAAGATGAACCCTTTTGCACATATAGTACTGCGTTGTCAGTGAAGGCAAACATTGATCTACAGGTGGACAGATGGGTGGACAGGATGAACGATTAAGTATTTCTATGCAGGGAGGAGTGTGCCCAAGACCATGTAAAGGGTTGGCAGACAATGTTTCTACAAGTGTATTGGTATGTTCTACAAGAATTTCCAGGTATATAGTAGAGTTGACAAGTGACAAGGTTGTAGTCACTTCCTGGCCACAGCCAGCTAGCTACCCAGAGGGAGTGAGTAGTTGGACCTGTGGGCTTGGAACCATAGTCACAGGGGACATCAAGCTCAATTGGCATAACATACTACACAAAACATTGTTCCACCTCCTACTTTGGTGAGTAGCGACCGGGATCCTAAAAGTTTCCAAGCAGCCATCTAGATGCAATGATGGGCCTTTCCTCGTCCAGAGCAAAGAAGAATGAAGAAAACCAAAGATGCATGGAAACAATCAGTCCAAGGGACTGGTACAACATGTGATCCTCAGCCTATACAACTATGAGACCAGAAGAACTAGATGGTTCCCAGCTACCACTGTCAACCACTCGGAGGGGGATCTCTATAGGAGATCCTGGATAGAGAGGGAAAACAATGTAGAACAAAAGTAAAAATCATTTGGTGAAAAAAAAAGGGGGGGGGGAACAGATTTGCTGCTCTGATAGAGTCTGGTGGAACCACTGAGACTATGGCCCCTAGCTGCCCTTCAGGTCTGGAATTGAACCTACTCCTGTGGCTTCCAGCCAAACAAAGACAGACATATGAGCTAAACATTCACACTAGGTGGATACACTCCTTGGAGAGAACAATCATGGGAGAACAGAAGGGCTGTGTGTGCACAGGGAGATAGCTGGGAGGCAGGAGTGCATGAGAGGGAAGGACACAGGGAAGAGGTGGCTATGAGGAGGAAATGAAGGAAGAGCTGTTGCACTGTGGGAAATTGCAGTGAATGTCATGAGACAAAGCGTATGTGAGGTGCTGTATGGAAAGTGAATCTGCTGTATAAACTTTCACTCAAATCACAATTAAAAAAAACAAACACAAAAACTGCCTCCTATGTGACCATGGCCAGTCTGAGTGATCTTATATTTGCTTCAAGTTTTATATATATATATTTAATGGCTTCTTTCATTTCAACCCTGCCAACTAGCTGGGGAGAAAGGCATTAATCTGACCCCACTAGGATGGGGCACTGGGGCTCATCAAGGTCAGGTGATCTGTGTGTGGTCACGTGGTCAGTAAGCAGCCCAGCTTCTCCCATTTCCCTCCTCCTCCTCCCCACCTCAGCCCCAAAGCCAGGCACACCATCAGTGTGTAAAGATGGTCTCCCGTTCCTGCCTCAGTCTGCCTCTCGGACATTCTCACTGACCTCCATCCAGCCCTTGGCTCTAGATGCTGTGAGGCAGCCACTCTCAGGCCCCCCGGGGACATCAGGCCTGAGGGGCTACCCGACCTGCTTTCAAATGCTGCTCAGCCGTGCTGTGAGGCAGGGCCCAGTCAGCTCCCAGGCCCCTTCGGGTAGCTCTTGGCTCGAGGGCCCCTGCCAAGCTCGGCTGGGGCTGGCAGCAGGGACAGCCTCTTGTTCTCACAGCACTTGGAAGGCTCCCAGGCCCTCGGCTGGGGAATATGATGCCACTTCTCTTCTTAAATGGCACCAGGTGGCAGAGAAAATGTAGCACCGGGGCCTGAGAGAGAGAAGCGTGCCCCATGCTGGCTTGGGGGGGGCACGTTGCCCTTTGACTCCAGCAGAGACAGTGGGGTGCCCAGAAGACACAGCAGGTCCGTGCACAAGGCTGGCCTCCTCTTCACGGATGCCCCCCACCCCTGCAAGGCTCTGCCTTTCATGGCCAGGCTACTAGGGCTGGGCACACTGCAGGCACCTTCAGGGCCCGGGGCCGTCTCCACCCCAAAGGCTAGTTCCTAGGAGCTGCCGGCCTCTGCCAATGCCATCGGTCACTCCAAGGACTGGTGCAGAGCCCCTTCCTCCAAGTCTGGGTGCTCTGCTCAGCACCCAAGCTGCGCCCCTCCCCCCATAAACACCCAGGGAGTTTCTTGCTGAGGCCACCAGCTTGCTCAAGCCCCACACTCGTATCTGTGCCCCTCCCTTGGCCCTGGGCCCCTGCCCTCCCCTCTAGGAAGCTCCCCGTGCCAGGTGCCTGGCAGCCTGTCCTGACGCCTGGCCCAGTGTAGGGGTTGCGGTTCACGTGGCTCTTCCAGACACCGCTGCTTCTCAGAGCCAAGGCCTGTCCCTACCACTTTTGCCTGCCCGGCCGGCCCAGTGCAAAGGCCACATCTCTGCTCAGTGGTGTAGAAAAGCAGAAAGGTGACAGGAGGGAAAGGCTGAAAGGGCCAGAGGCTGGGTTCTGCTGTGGACCAGCTGTGACTGTGGACACGCTCTCACAAGTCTCAGTTTCATCAACTGTGACAGGCCTTGCAGGGCTGTTGGGAGGAAGACAGGAGCCAGTGCCGTGAGAAAAGCCCCGTAAAGTGTGACGTGTCCTGCAGACGTCGGTGAGGCACAGCCCAGCGTCTACAGAACCCAGAGTGCCCAGAGGTGCGGCTCTGGAAGGTGCCTACAGGAGGGAGGGGACGCAGGACCAAGAAGCATTCCAGAGGTCGGCTACGTGAGCTGTCAGCTGGCCTGTCCCTCACAAAGGGCCTTCTCTGCGCCAGCAGGAGCCCCAGCTGTGATGGTGACGTCGAAGCCAAGGCCCTGGAGTGCTGGCCCTGCCGGGGCTTCAGTGGGGATTGTCCTTTGGCCTGAGCACGGGGGGCAGGGCCTGGAGCTGTCAGGAAAGGAGCCCCCCGCTCCTCCCCCAAGCTCTCACATGGCACCGTGGGGCGGCAAGAGCCCGGCCAGGCTGACAGGATTTCTGGATCCCACAAATTCCCGATTAGACCCGAAGGAGGAGGAAAGTGATGGTTAACTGCACATCCCGCGGCCACTTCTCTCACGTGATTCTCACTCACCTGTGAGGCTGGTGGCTGGTGGTGGGCGTCCCTCTCACCAAATGCTGAGATTGTGGCTCTGAGGGGCTCCGGGAGCAGCACCAGGGTTGGGACTTAGGTCTGTGTGACTTTAAGTAACAATTACTACCCACTGAGGGCCTGCCTGGGCCTGTGCTGGGCATTAACAACTTTTATTGTAAAATTACAAATTAGAGCAAGCACACCAACAGGCAGAGGGGTGACACAGCCTTAGGCCCTTCCCCTGGATCATTCCATCCACTCCTCACACCTTGACAAAGCAAGTAGAACAACCTCCTTTCACACACGGGGAAACCTAGGCAGTGAGGCAGCAGCCGGGTGCTACAGAAACAGCAGGGCCCCCGGCAGTCAGATGGGGCCAAGCTCAGATGGGGCCAAGCTCCGCTCCCCGCTTAATTGGTCTGAGTCAGTTTCCTCATCTGCAAAATCAAGCCCAGTGATTTTCACACTGTTTTTAGCCACGGACCCTTTTGTTCAAATGAAACCTTAAGTGGAAGCGTAACATTTCAGGCAGATAAAGAGGCGGGCTCTGCCGGAGGGAGGGAGCAGTGGGAGTGGGGCTGGAGGCGCCAGCTGGGATCTGTCCTTCTGTCCTCTGTTCCCGCCAGAGCTCAGAGGAGCCCGCCCCGCAGGGCATCTGGGAAACCACAGACCGGTTGACCCAGGCTTGCCAGGCGCTGACGTGGGTCCGCCACTGCTAAGTGCTTATCAAGCCAGCCGGACGCCGTGCCGTGGGGAGGGGCTCGCGGAGGCTTCACAGGTCCTCCAGGGAGGGGCTCTCAGTGGTCCGCAGCAGCGACAGCAGGTTCAGGGCCGAGACACCGGGCACGTGGCCGGCAGAGACCAGCAGCATCCTCACCAGGCGCCGTGCCATGGTGGCGTGGAAGTCTTCTGTCTGAGAGGGAAGGCGGAGGGCAGTGGTGAGCCGGGCTGGCGGCCTGCCCTGCTCCCTCTCACCGAAGCAGCTGCACAGGCCACTGGGGACCCAGGAGCTGGCAACACGGGGCCACTCGGAGCTCCACTGCCCGCCCCAGCCATGCCCCCACCTGCCCTGTTCACAGCACACCTCACAGAGCGGCTTCCAACCCTTAGCTCACTGAATCCTTCAAACGACCTTCGCAAAAAGACCCCCAGAACTGACCCCCGCTCCAGAGGCAACGGGCCTGAGCAAGCAAGGCTCAGGGGGCTGAGGAAACGGTCCAGGGTCATACAGTTAGTGACCGTGCAGCCGGAGACTGAGCCAGGCCGCCCTCAAGCGTGCCCAGGCTGCAGAGCCACAAAGGCTCACAAACCCGGGGCCAGGAAGACACTCAGAGGGACGGGAAGGAGAAGAGGACAGAGGGGGTCCTCGGTGCCATAAACAAGAGTCGCTTTATCAGGCAGGCAAAGGGCTGGTGGGCACAGGGGAGCTGCAGGACCAGGCCAGGGCACCAAGGCGGTTCTAGGCCTTGGCCTTATCCTGGCGCCCGGCAGAAAGAGGTGACCTAGAAACACGCTGGGAGAACAAATGGTGAGGGCCAGATGTCTGCCCCCCGCCTGCTTGAACTGGGAGAAGAGGGGTGGCAGCCCCCAGCCCGTCGCCCAAACTAGGAACAGGGGCATCCTGGGCTCCTCCTGCTCTCATCCTGCCACTTTCACCCGTGACCCTGTGGTACAAACCCAGTGGTAACTGCCCAGTCCTCAGCTCACTGGCCCTCTCACTAACACCTGCCAGGGCTGTTCCCTCCCTCCTTCCTGAAACTCTTTTCCACCCCCCTTCCAGGGCCCCGGGGTCCCTGGGTGGCACGAACGGTTAACACACTCAACCCACACATCACACTCCAGGGACAAGTCTGACCACATCGTCCCTCTGCTCAGTCACCTGCAGGAGGGAATGATCTATCTCGCTGCACTTGGAGAGGACGGGCACTGTCTGAGTCACCTGTGTCCCCAGGGACGAGCACAGGGCCTAGGAAGGGACCTCACTGGGTGAATCACACCCTTCCCCCGGCGCACTTCCTCATCTGTAAAACGGGCCAATGGCTCCTGCCATGCAGGCCGGGCTCAGAGCCGGGGGTGCAGGTGTGTGAAAAGGACGGCACAGGTGTGAGGAGTGAGGACTGTCCAGACGCCGGGGGTTTCACCTGAGGGAACGGCAGGCCTATGTTCTGAGCAGGTGTTTCTGCAGGCTGCTGCTGCCGGGCCAGACGGGGCCTCCTGTGCTCAGTTAGCCAAGGGGTCCAACAGGCCTTTTCTGGAGAGGTCTCTCAGGCTTGACAAGAACTTGGACCTGGTATGGCCTGCCACCTCATGGCTACACACAGCACTGCACCCTCTCAAGGTCACCAAACCCAAAGCAAACCCGATGCTGTCATTCTGATCCACGGGGACACTACAGGACAGAGTAGAACTGTCCCGTAGGGTTTCCTAGGCTGTGGGTCTTTATGGACGCAGACTGCTACATCTTCCTGCTGTGGAGTAGCTGGCAGATTCGAACCACTGACCTTCCGGTTGGCAGCTGCCTTTCTTCAGCAACTCAGCACTTAACCACTGAACCAACAGGGTTCCTTGAGAGCAGAACTGGCCCATAGGGTTTCCTAGGCTGTAATCTTTACAGAAGCAGAGCGCCACATCCTCCCCCTGCAGAGGCTGGTGGGTTGGAACCACCGACCTTTCAGTTAGCAGCCGACTGCTTAACCACTTTGCCACCAGGGCTCCTTCGGCCGGTCCCACAGCTGGCTGAATGGCCACCCACAGACATCCGAGATGTGGAGCAGAGATGAGGATACCTTTTCACAGATTCAGAAACAAAGGCTGTGGGGAAGGGGGTGACTTGTTCAAGGCACACAGGCAGAAGGCACAACGCAGACAGACGTGTGACAGCCTGCTCCTACCACCTCCTTGGAGCTGTGTGACTGGGGAGACCTTGGCTGGAACTGCGGCACAGGCCTGAATCCGAGGAGATTCGCAATCCAGGGAGGTAAGGGGGACAGGAGGCTACCCCAGTTCACGAGGTGGACATGACGCTCGGTTCACGGTGCTTAGATCTCAGAGAAGTGTGAGATATGAGTACGGGGCGACAAACACACACACGTGTGATCTAGTTCTAAGTGCAGAGCAGACCGAGCTAGACAAAAGCAAGGAGCAGGAGGGGGGCCCAGCTCCTAAGAGGCACCCCCATTTTACAGCTGTACACCCTGACTGACGCCTAGGGTGACCTGCCCAGGGAATGGAAAAGCCAGGATTCAAACCAGCCTGCATTCAAAGCACCTCCCTCAGTGCCCCACAATCCTCAGGCAACACTCCCAAGATGCCCACCGGGGCTGCCTGGCCCTGTCCCACCCACGCACCCCTGGCGACTTCCTGGGGGTCTCACCTTCAGGTCACAGAAGAGCAGGGGGCTGCGGTAGGTGCGGGCCAGCTTCATGACGGTGTCGCGGTGAACGCTGCAGTGGCTCTCCTCGCCGGCTGCAAAGAGGCTGCGAGTGTTACCGGGCAGTGACCGCCACCTCGACTCTTCCAGCTCCGAGCCCCGGAGCACGGGCCAGTCCCTCCCTCCCCCTCTCCGGGGCTCTGGGCTGGCCGTCCTGCTCCCCCTTCTTTTCGGGGCAGCCAGGAAGGTCCAGGTCATTTGGACGTGAGGCTCGTCATCTTTAGAGTCAGGATAATGGTGGCCCCATTACCCTCAGTGAATGAGGATCCGGGAATTCGCTGGCCTTCTTTGGCTCACTGATGCCGACTGACAACACTCTGGGGCAGCCTGGCCCCCCACCCCAGGGAGCTCCCAGTGCCCACCCAGGCGATCAGGGACGGTGGAAGGGTGGGAGTATTCTGACAGACTGGAGGCCGCTGAGACAGACTGGGCAGGACGGCTTATCCCAGGAGGTGACCACTGAGCTGTGACTGGAGGTGCTCATGGAGGTCAGCTAGACACAGAGCAAAAGTGTATTGCGAGAAGCCGTGGGGCACGATCCTAAAGAGGGGAGGCTCTGAAGGACCGCATCGAGATGGGCATCTTCCACTTTTTAACCCTGCGGCCCCGGGCATGTTACTCAGCCTCGGGACCTCTGTCTTCTCAGCCATAGTGGTGAGTGCCCAGTAAAGGTTAAAAAACAAGAAACGTAAAACCTCCAGTTGCTGTCAAGTTGGTTCCGACTCACGGCCACCCCATGTGTACCAGCAGAGAACGGACCCCTCCTTGGGTTTCCGAGGCGGTATCACTACAGAAGTAGATTACCCAAGCATCCTGTCGAGGAGTGGCTGGTGGGTTTGAACCGCCAGCCTTCTGGTTAGCAGTCAAATGCCTTAGGCACTGTGCCACCAGGGCTCCTATTTGTAAGCAGAACACCAGGCCTTCCTTCGTCGGGACCTCTGACTGTATGCGAACTATCGACCTTCCAATTAGCGGCCGAACACGTCACTGTCTGCACCACCCGGGGTCTCCCAGTGACGGTCAGCTAGTACTCTTTCCACCGTCACTATCACAAAGTCTCAGGAACAGCGGGACATGTTCAGAGAACTAACCCTGACCCAAATTGCGGGTGGGCGAGTGGCGATGAGGCTGGACAGGAAGTAGAGGACAAACTGCCAAAGCTTTCGTGCCTTTACCGTGTTTCACTCTGAGGGCCACCAGGAGGCGCCAGGCAGCTCAAAGCAGCAGCCCGGTCACCTGCTCAGACTCGCTTTCAGAAAGAGTGACATCAGCAGGTCCTGTCCTTTCCATCACCCAGGCTGCCCCTGCACAGCCCTCGGGGCAGGGGTGAGGGGCACAGCGGGCAGTGCCAGGCGGGGGGCACACTCACCGCCCGTGGCCAGGAAGCACACCTTCCCCAGGAAGAAGCTGGCATCCACGTGGCACAAGGATTCTTCGACGTTCTGGAGGCTGGAGCCAGGCCAGGGTGAGAGAAAAGCAAAGGACAAAACCTTACAGCAGAGAAAGCAGAAAGGCCCGCTCCTCAGAGGCCAGAGAGGCCGGGGACGCCAGGAGGGCAACTACAGGAAGCAGCCCCACAGCAGGGCTTGGTCTCCTCGCTCTGAAACAACTTCTCATTACAAAGCGATTCGCGCTCGAGAGAGAGAATCGAACGGTAAATGTGTGTGGTAAAAAGTCAGCGTGCTCCTGCCACACTGCCCTTCACTTCCCTCAGGGACGGCTGCCAACACTTTAGAACTTGAACTGCTTTCACACACAAATCTCAGTGCCGCAGAGTCAATTCCGACTCACAGCGCCCCTAGAGGACAGGGCAGAACTGTCCCATAGGTTTTCCAAGGCTGTAATCTTTATGGAAGCCAACTCATTTTTCTCCCACAGAGCAGCTGGTGGATTTGAACTGCCAACCCTTTGGTTAGCAGCTTTAACCAAACTGCCACCAGGGCTCCTTTTAAATACTGATAGGTATTGCCAAACAGCTTTCCGATAAGGTTACAGCAATCTGAAGTTACGCCAATTGTATGAAAACCACCTTTCCCACAAATAAGGGACAGGCAGGCCTCCTGCGCCAACATGGTCATTCATTGGTGTCTGACCATTTTGGTCAGAAGGACGCCTGAGGTCAGCAGCAAAGGGGTGGGGATGGGAAGCAGGGGTCTTGCCCCTATGTGTGGCCATGAAGCAGGACCCTCCAAAGGCTGGATCAGGAGTCCTTCCAGTGAGCAGAGAGGCTCCGTGCAAAAGGCAGCAGATCTGGTGAGCCGGGACGCTGAGGCAACCTGGCCGAGCTCAGCATTTTCTCAGCTGCATTGGAGGCCTGCACCACAGGTGACCGGTCCACCTGGGTAGGGAATGAGGTCTGGGCTTCCCCTGATGCTACAAGGACTTGGTGTCTCCATGCCCCTGGGTTCCCAGGTGTTTCCACCCCAGTCTTGCCTCAAGGCCCGTCACACGACTTGATGTCAGCCCTAACTCCTGGGCTAGACCCTGGTCAGCCGTCCCTCCAGGATGGGGTTGCCTTCAGTCCTTTCCTGGGGTTTCCAGAACCACAGGGAGGCCAAGCTGAGACACAGGCATCACCCATTCCTGCTGCCACTGCTAGGCCTCCAACCTCAACAGGCCTTCACAGTCCTCTGCTCCTTCCCCTTTGACTGGAACATTCTACGTACTCCCATCTTCGCCTGGCTAACTGCTTCTCATCTCCCAGCTGTCGGTTTCAACCAAAGAGTCCACCACAAAGTCTACCCTGACCTCCCATACTGAATCCTCAGCCATCAGATGTCCCGTTTGTGTTCCAGCCCAATGCTACCTTCCTTAAAGCACATATCCCAAGTGCAGTCACTGTTCAGGAGTCTGACCTTCTTCCCCACTGGACGACAAGCCCCTTGAGAATAAAGGATCTGCCTCATTCAACTCTGAGCCTGGTGTCCAGCCTCAGAGAGTATCAGCCACACAAACTGGTGACGCCTCCGGGATTTATCAGTGTCTTACACACTGTACCCTGGTCCACCAGCCCCTCCTTCATCACCCCTTAGGTAAGCCCCAGGCAGTCGTTCCCTGCTTTCTCTCTTTCCCATCCTAAGTGACATCACTGGCCCAGCACACCTGAGCCCTGCCAGGCCCCACCCTCTGACTCTCACCTGTATTTGCTGTGAAGGTTCACCACAAACACAATCAGGTCGAGTCGGGGCCGATTCCCATCAGAGGGCAGAGGGAGGGACCTTGCCAAGTGGCTGGAAAAGAAAAGACAGGACCAGAGGTCTATGGACCCACTTCCCAGGGATGGTTCCCATGCCACGTGGCTTCACAGGGAGGAGGCTGTCAGGGGCTCCTCACCTGTTCATCTGAGGCTCCTCAGGCCAGCACAGAGGGCTGACACCTCCATTCACCTCCATCCCTGCTCCTCCCAGCCCTGTTGGTAGCTCACGATCACCTCCCAGGCTGCTCACACCCCCAGAACTAAGAAGGACCTGAGGGACAGGACACTGGGGCTCTCCCCAAGATGGATCACAGTTCGACTGCTTCATGTCTGGGAATCGCGGGCCCAGACACTAGAGCAGTGCCTCCCTCAGGCTTTGGGTTGGTTAGGTCCCTCCTCATACACCCACAGCTGCCTACATTCTGCCTCATCACACCATCTTCCCTGCTAGATGGTAAGCTCCACGCGGACAGGAAACCTAGAGATCTAGCTCATTGTTTTCACTCCTGGGGCGGAGGCTTGATGCCCAGGGCGCCCTCTATCTCCGCTGAACAGTGTTACACAGGAAGGCGTGGCCCCGCCTCCTGGTAGCTCCCTCCTACCTTCCCCACGTCCACTGAGCAGCAGAAGGACGCTACCCGTCGCAGCTACTTACATCATGAGCTGGGAGGTGCAACTCTCCTTAAGCATCGAATCCGCCAGCTGTTGCAGAACTGCATCCTCGGTGCCCACCAGCTGCGCAGAGAGAGAAGGCGACTGAGTAATGCTCGGGCGCAGCAGTCACTCTGGACCACGCCCTGGAATCCGGAGACACACGGACCAACTGCAGCCGCGACTCCTGGATTCCGATCCCGCCTCGGAGAGCGCCACTTACTGAGAAAGGACTCCCGCGAGGAGGCACAGACTGAGGGCCTGAAGTGGACAACTATTTAGACCGGCTCTGGTCGCTTCCAAGCAACGCTAACTACTCTCCTCGGCCCGTCGTCTGGCCGCTCGGCTTCTCCTAGCGGCCGGACTTCCAACCCCGGAAAATCAAGTCCGTGCTGGACGTTGCCCATCCACCCCACCAATCAGAACCCTCGAAAGAACCTCCACGCACTGATTGGTGGAGGCGTACTGCCGCCTCAGAGAGCGACTACCCAGATTGGTTCAGAGAGTGGGCTTCCCGCCCCCTCCCCACCCCTCCTCCGCCGGGACAGCGCGCTCCAGCTCCTCAGCGCAGAGGGAAGGGTAGCCGAAGCGCAGCTAAGGAAGGAAGGCAAGCAGGGGAAGCGACGTACCAAGATGGTGGCCGTATTCAGCCTAGGCAGCTTGTCCAACGGCCTCAGCACCGACATCCTAGCCACAAGCCGAACCGCCACTCTCGCGAAGCGCGCCCGCCTTTCAAACCGCTCTGAGGCCCACCCTTGGGCGGGGCCGAGGGACACGTGGCCCTTCTCTGGGCGGGGCTTCACCGCGTCCTCTTAAAGGAACCTCCTTTCCTGAGCGAAGTCCCAGCATTGGTCCCAGGCAGATTGCTCCTGACAGGATTGGCGTGAGCCTCGGAGAAAGAAAGCATGCAGTGATTTATTTGTTCACTTTCGTTCAATCGTGTTTATTCACAGTACTTTTAATTCCCTCCAAACCCGCCCCTCCCACGTCTACCCCATCGTAGTCGAAGGTGACTACGTCCTTACAGGTGCTCAGAACTAAAAACCTTGGGGGCATTCTTGTCTCCTTTTTCACACCCCACATCCAATGCGTAAACAAGTCTGTCAGTTCTACTGTCAGAACAGATGCAGAAGCTGCGCACTTCTCACCACCTCCACCACGCCACTGGATGGAGCCACTGTCATCCCTCACCGGGAAGGAACAACCTCACTGGCTTCCTGCCTCCACCCTGGCCCAGGGCTACTCAGTTCTCCACCCGCCAATCAGTCATTCTCTTAAAGCGGAAATCAGAGCAGGCTGCCTCTCTTATCAAACCGTCTGATGGCTCCTATCTCACCGAGGGTATGTTGCCCTGGAAGCCTTGCATTCTGGCCGCCGACAACCTCCCGGACCTCACCTCCGTCCCTCTCCCTCTACACCCCTCCACCATGCTGGCCTCTGGACTGCTCCTCAGATATTCCAAGCATGCTGCTTCCTCGGGACCTTTGCTCTTGCTGGTCCCTCAGGCTTGAATTCGCTTTCCCAAATAGTCACATGCCTTGCTTCTTCACTGCCTTAGTTACCCAGGGCCGCTGTCACACAAATACGACCGGTGGATGACTTCAAAGAACAGGAGTTTATTTTCTCATAGTCCGGGAGACTAGAAGTGAGAGACTAGTGTGGCTCTATGGAGAGGTCCTTTCATGGCTATTTCAGCATCTAGTAGCTGCCAGCGACCCTTGTGGAAGCATCTGTCTCTCTAGTCTGTCTTCCTCTTCTCTGTGTGTGTGAGTCATGTCCATTCTGCTGTTTTTATAACTCAGAAGTGACTAGATTTAGAACTCACCCTATTCGAGTATGATCTGATGGGTTTTGGGGAACATAATTAAAAAAAAAAAAAAAAACCCAAAATGCATTGCCATTGAATTGGTTCCAACTCATGGAAGTTGTCAAGGATTTCATTTTACTTGGATCCACAACCAATAACCATGGAAGCAGTTGTCCAGAAATCAAATGACATATTGCATTAGGCAGATCTTCTGCAAAAGACCCCTTTAAAGTAGTACAGTGTTAAAAAGCAAGCATGTCCCATTGAGGACTAAGGTGCACCTAACCCAAGCCATAGTATTTTTCAATTGCCTTGTGTGAATGGGAAAGCTGGACAATGCGTAAGGAAGACTGAAGAAGAACTGATGCGTTTGAATTACGATGTTTACTAATAACTGAATATACCATGGACTGTCAGAGGAATGAACACATCTGTCTTAGAAAAAGTACAGCCAGAATGCTTCTTGGAAGCGACAATGGTAAGACTTGATCTCACATGCTTTGGACAGATTATCAGGGGAGACTAAGTCCCTGGAAATGGACATTGTGCTTGGTAAAATAGGTTAGCAAAGAAGAGGAAGACCTCAAGGAAATGGGTTGACACAGTGGCTGCAACAATGGGCTTAGACATAGCAATGATTGTGAGGATGGTGCAGACCTGGGCAGTGTTTCCTTCCATTGTCCATAAGGCCCTAACAACAACAACAACAACACTAATTACAACACCACCAATAATTTACTCCTCTCTTATCAACTATCTCATTGTCTGATATTTCGCATTTAGGGCAACAGTGAATAATCTATTATCAAACGGTTTTGAACATTAGTGACATACTCCTGGCAGTAACAGATGCCAAGACACTGGCTGGGATGGTTAAGGTTATGCGTCAACTTGGCTGGACTATGATTCTCAGGGCTTTGGCAGTTATGTAATGATGTAATTTGGCAGTTAGTAATGAAGCAGTCATCCTAATTATTCCGTTTTGGGATCCTATGTGATTAGCTTCCATTTCCACATAACAACCTAGATTTTGAAATATAACCATGTAGATCAATGAGGAGTGGGTGTAGCCTGTTACTGTTTCACGGATGTTGTCAGAGACATGAGACTCTGAGATCAGAGATGAAGGACTTCATTGCTCACAGTAAAAGCAGTAGCCAGAGCCTCATATTTGTTTGTGTCAGTTCCCTATGTCCCCAAGTCCCACAAAGGGCCCTGCGTGATGACTGCACACATGTTGTTGTTAATTGCTTTCAAGTCAACTCCAACTCAGGGCAACCCCAAGTGTGCCAAGCAGACCTGTGCACTGTAGGATTTTTAAGGCTGTGACTTTTTGGAAGCAGATATCCAGGCCTGTCTTCCAAGGTGCCCCGGGGTGGGTTCAAACCGCCAACCTTTTGGCTAGCAGTTGAGTGCTGGGTAGTTTGCTCTAGCCAGGGACTCCTACACACATAACGAGTGGCATTTGCAGAAGAGGACAGAGCTTGCAGAGTCACTGCTTTGATACTGAACAATAAACATGGCTGCTTTTTCTCTAGGGTGGGGTAGGGTAGGGGGAGATGTTACCTCATCTCTCCAGGTTGCTTGCTGCAAACATTCCCGGGAAATGGTCTCAGTAAAGAGCTGTCAAGTCCTTTTTCTTTCTTGCATACTGTAGAATTGGAAAATCAGTAACAGGTATCTTACTTGGATTCTAAAGTTTTTCTTATTCATGAAACCAAATATTAATCATAAAAAAGCCTGACCCAAACTGCAAAAGCCCGTAGCAGCTGCTCCACAGAAATGTACTTGTCTTCTCCTGCTAGAAGAGGGTTGTCTAACTGTCATCTCCTAATGTAAACCTCATGGCTGCAGGTGGTCAAGGGCAGCCGGGCCAGAAGTAACCTGGGATCAGTTGCTCTCAGTAATGGGCGAAGGCAGTGTTCTATGACTCGTGTTGTATAATGGATGGCTTTGGGTGGCCTTTCTAGGCAGAGTCTTGTAATTCCCACCGATTGATTGGGTGAGACTATGGATATAAGAGCATCACAATAAATGGAGAGAAGATTGAGGTTGTCAAAGAATTCACGTTGCTTGGTTCTACAATTGATGCCAACGGAAGCAGTAGTCAGGACATTAGACGACGTGTAGCATTGGGAAAGTCAACTGCGAAGGAACTGTTTCAAGTGCTGAGGAGCAAGGATATCTCCTTGAGGACTAAGGTGTGCCTGACACAAGCCATGATATTTCCAATCGCCTCATATGCATGTGAGAGCTGGACAATGAATAAGGGAGACCGAAGAAGAGTTGATGCTTTTGAGTTGTGGTGCTGGCGGAGAATGCTGAAGGTACCATGGACTGCTAAAAGAACTAACAGATCTGTCCTGGAGGAAGTGCAGCCAGAATGCTCCTTGGAAGCAAGAATGGCCAGACTTCATCTCACCTATTTTGGTCATGTTGTAAGAAGGGACCATTCCCTGGAGAAGGATGTCATGCTTGGTAGGGTGGAGGATCAACGAAAGAGGGGGAGGCCTTCAACGAGATGGATTGACACGGTGTCTGCGATTATAGCAGGGATTGTGGGGCTGGCACGGGATCGGGCAGTGTTTCGTTCTGCTGTGCATGGGGTCGCTATGAGTCGGAAACGACTTGACGGCACTTAACAACAACAACAACAACAACACAGATATAAGGTGTTTGTGGCTCACTAAGGGATTGGACAGTTTCCTAATAAAGCAAATAAGGTTCATAGCATGCTTGTAGGGGAGTGGGACCATGCAAATAAGGTGTATGGAATCCTAATGAGGGGATTGGTCAGTTTTGCCATCCCACTCACTATTACCCAGAAAAAGAGATGAGAGCAGAGCTTGTCCTTTGGACCCAAGGCCCCTGCGCTGAGAACCTCCTAGACCCAGGAGACAGAGAACTGCAACACCAGAGATGGCACAAGATGGCAAGAAGGGGCAACAGTGCAGCAAACCAGGAGGCTGGCGCAAGGTGGCACGTAGGCTTCCAGGCCCACGGAGCAAGGTGGTTACAGTGGATGTGTTGACCCCTGGAGCGAGAGGGCTGAATGCCTTTGGCCAGGAGGGTTGCTGGTGGAATGGGGTACCTCCAGGCATTTGGCGGAGCTAGGCTCACAGACCAAGGCTCTATCCAGCTGAGCGCCTTTGGGCCAGGTCTTACTGGTGGACTGGGGGGGGGGTGCCCCTGGGCACTTATTGGTGGAGTTAGAGAGCTTTGTAACACTTGCCTGAGCAAGGCAGAGGTCGGCCGACCCCACAGACCCAAGAGGCCCAAGGGGGTGAGGACCTGAGGGCTGAGAGGCTGAGGGCCAGGGAGAGGCCTGCCTGTGGGCACAGCTGAGAAGCTGTCCTGACTGAAGAACCATAACCTGAGGAAATATATCCTGAGTCATTCCTGATCCTGAATTGTAACCGGTTACTGCCCTCATAAACCCATAATTGTGAATATGGTCTATGAGCTCTGTGTGGCCATTGCAAAGAATTACCAAACCCAGCTGAGAAGTAGTGAGTGCAGTAGAAGGGACAGCTGGTGTCAGAACTGGTGAGAAGGTTGGAGAAAGGAAGTATGTCTGACCTCTGCCTCAGGAATCAGGCCTGAGCTGTCGATCTTGAGTCTTTTTCACCTTGTGAAGTTAGAGGAGGTCATACACCCCCACCATGTCATTTTCACATGTTGAGATTAGCCAGTGGCTGGTCTTTTGTATTTTTCTCTCCTCTTTTTTGTCCCCCCTCTTCACAAGCCTCATTGTTCCTAGTTTCTTTGAGCCATTTGCTTTTTTTCTGGAATCAAAATGGTTTCCTTATAGCATACAGATGAGCCACTCCTCGGAAGGAAGGTGGTGCAATCTACTTCTGTAGTGATACTGCCTCAGAAACGCAAGGAGGGATCGCTATGAGTTGGGTCCAACTCGATGGCACATAACAACAACAACAATAACATATCATATAGGATAACTGCTGAGAATAAGGGAGCTCTGGTGGCATAGTGCCTAAGGCATTTGACTGCTAACCAGAGGCTGGCAATTCAAACCCCCAGCCACTCCTCAGAAGGAAGATTGGGCAATCTACTTCTGTAGAGATATCACCTCAGAAACCCAAGGAGGGGTTGCTATGAGTCGAATTGACTCGAACCTGATGTTCAAATTTTGTGAGTTTTGATTATTTTTAACAATACCCAACAAGAATGTGCAGAAACTGTCCAGGCCTGTGGCAGGTGGCATCTGCCAACAGTGACATAATTACTTTACATTGTCTGTCTCTTCACTACAGCTTAAGATACAGGAGAGCACACACTGTCGGTTTGTGTGACCAGGACTTAGAAGAGTGTCTGGCACCCAGTGGTTGTTCAGCAAATACTGTTGAATGAGTGGATTGATTGATACTCATTCCTCCATTCACAAAAATAATTTGTTCATCATTTTCTGGGACCAGGCCCAGTGCCCCACTCTGGGGCCACGGATGAATCAGACAGTATTGATCAACCAGTGTGGTGAGGGAGACCGATCACGTGGGGTGTTCATTGCTGCAGTGTGTGGGAGGGTGGTTCTGTCTTGCTCAGAAAGAGCAAGGAGGAATTGTCTTTCTGGGGGCCCTGCCCCAGCACAGGTGGGGTTTCAGTACCCCCACAGCATGGCTAAGTCTGGGGTGTGGAGGGGACTCCTTGAAAGCCATAAATACTATGAAGATACAGTGCAGCAGGCTGGGGAATAGGTGATAACGATTGAAGACGAGCTGGTCTAGGTCAGGAAACCCCTCTGAGAAGAGGATGTGGGAGCAGATGCCTGGATGTGGTGGCAGAGAAACCGAGTAGACTGAAGAAGGCGGCTGCAGACTTTGGGAACAGCAGGTGCTGAGATCCGGAGGGGGCAGCGGTTTTAGTTTCTTGACTGCTGTGACAGAAACACCACGGCCGGGTGGCTTTAATGAACTGAAATTTATCTTCTCTCAGTTAGGAGGCTGGAAGTCTGAATTCAGGGCATTGACTTTAGGGAAGTTCCCTCTGTTGGCTCTGGGGGAAGATCATATCTCGGCTTTTCTAATGTTCTTCATGGTGTTTCTTGGTGTGGTGGTTAAGTTTGTGTGTCAACTTGGCTGGGCCTGGTTAAGTGGCTGGGCAGCTAGATGTAGTATTCCCCGTGATGAG